>NC_050584.1:36187500-36455000 GCF_013368585.1 Megalops cyprinoides | reverse complement strand
CCCTTCTCAATTAAAGTGAACACAGTTTCTACCGTGAAGAAGAAAATTGCAAAAACTAGACTTTTCCAAACAGACTCACTGCAGTTGTCAAAGCAAAAGGTGCTTCCACCAAGTATTAATTTAAGGGTGTGCACACATGCATCCAAGACATTCAGTTTTTCATTTTTAATATTTAAAAAAAACTGAGGCATTTGATTTTCACTTAGATATTGTTGGTTACAATAAAGGTAAAAAAGAAAAGCCTGACTTCACTTGATTTCAGCTTGTAGGACACCAAGTGAAGTTTTATTCTGTGGATTCTATGTTTTGAAAGGGATAACGTTGCTTTATTGTTCATTGCTAATATGTGCACCATGGTAGGACATTGACTGGTCACAATAAAGAAGAGGCTGAAAATCCAAAATGCAGGGATTGGTTTTGACCAAGCAGCGATGATGTAAGCTACTTTTCCCTTACTAATCTCCTTGACAAAAAAGGCCCAAAGAACACATTAGAAAGAACATAACAATAATATGTAATAATTCTTTAACATTTTCAGCTGTCTCCACATAGAGAAATATGGAATAACTAGATTTACAATATAAAAAATGTACTGTTTCCAAGTTGTTGTTTTATATGGATAAAATTTATTTCACCAGTATACATTATTTTAAGTTGAAACTCAGGTGCCTGAAATAGTAAAAATAATAATAATAATAATAATAATAATAATAATAATAATAATAATAATTGTATGTGGTCAAAAGAAAGGGGATCACATTCAATTGAAATGTTTTGTTATGTAAATTGATGACGTTAGATTTGTTCACCTAAAAATTTGTTATTCTAAAGTCAGCACTGTAGTGCAATGAGGACTTTGACATGTCTGGACTTCGGTGGCTGCTTTAACTCCCTATTGTGATGTCTGAATGTGGAACGTGGTGGTCTTGAGCAATTTACTCCAGATTGCATAATGCATAATAAAGCATCCTAAAACGTCGAGTCGTACCGGATAAGAGAGTCTATCGAGCAACACCCCCCCCCCCCCCTCCCCCCCCACCCCCCGGTTCAAAATAAATAAATAAATCGGTTAATCAATAACACAAATAAATCTATATCGAACAGACGGTGGTAAAATAATTTATTAATCCTTAACGTAATGTAATCTGTGTAAATGCTGACACTAACCACTGAACTCTAAATAGATGCTGAATTGTTTATATTTTATCCACTATTGTATGTGAATTTCAAGGCTCTTTTTACATTGTTGTAGGTGAAATTTCAACGCTCTGTGAATAGCGTGGAAACAGTTCCTTGTGTCATGAAGGATTAACATGGTTCCTTCATCCAGTATTATCGGGTCGAGATAACGTTCAGCATGAAATAGTGACGTTACGTTAAATATTCCATGTTTAGTGAGTCATAATAGTTATCGTTAAGTTTGAAAAAAACTGCTATAAAATTCAGTTAACGACACTCTCTTGTTCCCGTTTGTCCCTTTACGTCCGTCGTTCTCAGACGCACCTCACTTGTCTATTTTCGTGCACTCACACCGCTGTGGAGCGCGCCTCTGCTAATACTGTCTTGCCAGGGGTGTTTGAGCTGCCGGATCAGGATAACAAACCCACCGCTAGAAATTTTTTTTTTTTTTAAGTTTTTTTAAGTTTGGGAGAGGTGTTTATTTCGCTTTTTGCAACTCTCACTGTCGTTCTTATACCCTGTTTTACGCGTGTCGTTATTAGTATATGTGTTCATCTCTATACACACGTGGGCTATACTGCCGTAATTTATCTGTATGCTTTACGTTTTTGCCCATGTTGCGATTTCATAAATGTTACAATTTTATTACAGGTCATACAGTTAATCTACAACACAACAATACGAGCAATGATATTTGATGGTATCTCACACCCTTATGTAAGGTTACAGAATTCATGACCCAACTAACAGAAACATTTTTAGTATCTGTATTTGTTGAATAACCTGTTCATTAAAGTTGATTATTTCCAATAGGTAGAACTTAAATCTTATAGGTAATCGTAGCTATTTAGCTGAGTATGGGCCACTTTCTTGTGACCACGTATAACATACATCTCAGACACAACATGTACATTATTATTATTATTATTATTTTTTTTATTATTATTATTATTATTATTATTATTATTATTATTATTATTATTAACTGTTATACTATACAGGCTATTGACTTCCTAGGTTAAAGTGTCATTTTGATCGTTCAGATTTAAAGCATAAGCTACCGACATTTATTTCAGTAAAAAAGGCAAAATGTCAACACATAGAAGTCGGTTTTTTTTTTTTCATTTTTATTTTATTATATGTCTCGTCGGCAATTACAATGTGTATTGGAAATACGACTCCACAACAAAGTGAACGACATTCATTTCTGTTAGATGCAAAACTATTACGTCGTAGGTGTGTGATTTCTTCACGCGATCAAAGGCGGACAACATTACCACGTTGGTGATAAGTGCTTGGGGGGAGATAAGAAGCTATATCCTCGGGCCAAACGGATGGCACTCTGTGGCCAAACTGGACGCATTTCATAACTCTGAAAGTAACCATCTATATAAGCTATTAAAGACATAGAAAAGCTTCTGTCATGCATCATACTGGCCAATTATTATTTATTTTTAAGGGCAGACTTTATAAACTATTCTTACATACCGGGCTTCCATAATTAGTGACTGAATGCTACGTAAATTTCTGTTTGTGGTTTATGCAGAATCGTAGACCCGGTATAAGCTACGTTTTAATGTAAAATATTTATGAATACTGTCTCCAAGATACTCATGATCCTGAGAGACACCATAAAAAAGTCGGTTGTTGTTCCAAACTTAGAACCAAAAAATAATCAGAAAAAAAAAAAAAAAAAAACGGTTCCAAAGCGTTGCCTGAGAGCAAAAAATCAACAAAGATTTTTTTTTTTTACTTTCCTTAATTTCGAGTCGACCATAGTTAAAACGAACAATAAAAAAAGATAAAATAACATTTGTATTTTGTAACCGGTGGATGAAGTTTAAATATCCCGCAGGAGGGCGCTGTCTCACTACTGTAAATTTGCACTGTATTTGATCTGGGATCCCACATGCAGTCCCTGACTATGGGGATCTACGCATGGAAGGCAAGAGTGAAGCAGCTTTCGGGTCGAGATGCGGGGGGTGTGACCACGAGAACAAGACTGACAGCTGCTGTAACCATAACCACTCCCCCCACCTCCCGCACCTCTCTCAACCCCCCTTTCTCTCACTCACACACACACACACACACACACATTCAGACACACTTCCCAACCTCCAGCACAAATGATCTTCATTCCAATACACACACGGAGCGGAGCTCTAGCTGCTCGCAAATGCACTGCGCTTTCGCTCAGGGAGTTACTAAATTCAAATTAAAGCAATTTTAAGTCCAAGAGTAACACGCGCGCATGTGCATATGTAGACGCATTGGATTCTAGTATGGTGTACATACAACAAGAAAACGAGAGAATTATAACTCCTTAAACCCGTTTCGGATTTGCCTGCCATCCTTTGTGAAACTGCCAGTTTTCGGGGAAAACATCATTGAAATTTAGTGAGCGGACACTGTGAAAGGGGAAATCTCCCCTTGTAGGTTGGTCGCCAAATGCGAAGTATACGCGATTCAAGACATTCGCTCAACCCAGGTTTTGTGATCTAGGCAGCAGGAGGACTCTGAACGTGGAGAAGGGTATCGGAGTTTTTCTCTTTTCTTCCATTTTTTACGGAGGGAACCCTGGGTTTGAAACTGGTGGACTGGGTTCAAGGGGGTTCGGCGGTACAGTGAGGATTTATTCACATTCGCCCTGGGACTTACTTTAATGCCCAAGCTCCCTGGTTTATGACAATGGATTATTTGCTGTTTTTATGCGGCTTTTTGCTGCCTGTAGTGTTAGCCGTTGAAGGTAAGACACACTTTTCCTCTTTGCTTCTTACTGTATTCGGAGCATATTACTCTTCAGTGGTCTTAATGCAATAGCGTTAATACAACTAAAATCGCTGCTGTATCGATGGCGTGTTGCGTTCCAAACACAGTCGCATGATATGGATCGACGAACGCACTAAGGTAAAAGAGTAGCCAGGCTGTGCCAGAGCTGTTCACATTCAAAAGGTACATTTTCAAGCGTAGCGTGGCTAATTTATGTCCCTCTTTGGAGACTGACAGTGGTGCTCTTGGGTTTGAAGGTTTAACGTACAGCCTCACCCTCTGAAGCCCAAAAAGCATTGCACATGAAGTAGTGCATAAACTACCTGGTAGGGCTAGGCTGCAATACACATTCGTAAGAGTATCCTAGAATATCTTTCCTGTAATTGTTGTGTATTCTCTTCTTCTTAAAAGACTGCTTAGCATCCACGTAGCTTGTCTTTTCATTGTCGCCGCAAAGGAAATTAGCGCAACACGATCTCTCGACGGGGAGTCCAATCTTTGCGGACCACAACCTCCTAATTATGCAGAGAGCGATGACCAAAAAAAGGCTTTACTTACTCCAAAGTGAAATATCTACCTTTCCAGGAGCGTCCTCACCCGTGACGTGAAAGAGGAACAGATCAAAACTTTAAAATGTGCCCACTGTCAGGGTACAAGAACTGTTAGGGTTTCTAGGAGCAGTGTACGAGGACGGGTTGGCATTTGAACTTTTTTGTGAAGTTGCACGCAGTTTCAAGAAACACATTGTCGATTTTCCTTAATAGCGAGTATATATATATATATATATATATATATATATATATATATATATGTACTTTGTGCCGAAAGGACACAGAAGCAAACATTTCACTTAATTCACTCTTGTAGTCGGATAAATGAAGAATAATAGATTGCATCGGACAATAAACCAATTGTTCATATAATGTTAGACCCAACCAAATCTAGGAACATAAGGTGAAACCCGTATTTTCTCTCTGAAAATCATTTTTGTTGAAACGAGGGGCAAAATAGGCTAACGAAGCAAGATGCTGTTACACAGATGAATAGTATCGTGCTTGTTACAGTTTTTTCACAGCTCTTAGCTGACAGAAGACATTCGTGTTCTCCCATTTAAAACTTTAACGATGTAAGATTTTTCATGTATCACAATAAACAGTACTCTACTTTGAGAATAGCGCTTGCGTAGCCCTGTATATACATTCTAACGCACAGAAGATGATTTTACAAGACGAAGACGACAGACGCGACGTACTTTGTAATTAAACAATGAGAACGTTTCGCATTCGATCGAGTTTTAGGACCGTCAGTCTTCTGTGCGCTGTAGGATAACTATATTCAGTCTGTGCGCTGTGGGATAAGTATATTCAAAATGACATGAAATACCACAGTATGTCAATGAATTGCTTTTCCACCACCTCCTGTGTTTTTACTTCCTGACTGAAGTACTATGCACTTACATCACAGACATAGATTAGAGCCTAACAATACATTTAACAAGATTAAAAAAAATCCCATTTAGATAGACCCCTGTGTGTAATGATTCTCCACCTTGTTTTTATTGTTTATGAAAGCTCACATTGGGACCTGCTCCCAGAGTCGAACTCCCAGAGATGAGTCACGTTGCCGCGCTTTGTCTCGCAGTAGCGTTGGCATGCCGTTAATTTCTTATTAAAACACAGTATTTTATCTGGTTGTGTATTCGGGTATGCTTTATCACGGGTAGTAGTGACATACAATGTTAGCAGAGTACGAACGCAACTAGAATAGAACTTAAAAGTCCTTAAAACTCAAAAAAGACAATGGAGAGATATTTAATGGAGACATTTTAAGTACGCGCACGTCAAATTGAACATGTAGTCATGAAGAATTTGAGGTTAAGGCACAGAATGTAAGTATGGTGGAATCAATAGGCTACACGAGCTGAACGTTCTATGGAGAAGGAGAGGGAGAACTCTAAGGGAGTCAGGCTGTGCCGAAGTTGATATATTTTGTTAAAGCAATCTATTTCCACCTTAAGTGACGCCATAAATTTCCACGCTGACCTGGCTTAGGATTTAGCTAAGCTTTTAATATGGCAATGTGATTTATGGCCTGCTCCGAGGAGTAGTCGAAGCGACCCTGGTTTATGGTGATCTCGGGAGAGGTGAGCGGCCGACGGAAGAGCGACACCGCATGCACGACCGCTGTCCTGGAGACCCAAGCGACAAAAATGGATTTACTGTAAAACGTACCACTAATTGGTTTGTGACTATAGAATTTTAACAGGATACTTTCGCAAGGGGGACTTGTATGCAAGATAATGGCAGAAGACGCCCTGTGGTAAAATTATCAATAGGCCTACATAAAATGGTCCTTATAAACACGTAGGCTATACCACGTCTCACAGTGTATTCTATGCCGTGCCTTTGGTATGAAACGCTCGGTCGTGTGGAAAGTCAGATTACTGACCTAATGTCGTAACAAAAATGTGTATTGTTTGATGTGTGCAGTTTTCAATTTATACAGTGTGTGCGACTCAGATGCAATGCCATAACATTAATTCAATGTATAACTAAGTATTAATTCAAATATATTTTAAATGTAGGCTGCTGTGTAATAGTGTTTTCACAAAAGGACTAAAAGATTCGTAGCTTTTTAAAAGAGTACTATTGTGGGTTTGGTGATCTTGAATAATGGATAGTATCAACTTTGAAAGGCTTTTTTTTTTCCCAAATATTTGCACAATTTGAGTATAAAAGTAGACCTATAACATAGACACTAAAACATGATTGTTTGGACTGGATTATTGTCCATTGGTATTGTGTCATCAATATGTATATAGCCTAATTATGTACAGGAAAATATACCTTATTTTTGAGTAAATAAATAATCTTGCCATATTGTAGCTACAAAAGCTTTATTTGGTCAGCTGTTTTACTCACCCGTGATATTGTCTTGCTAATTACCTTTATTTTCTCACGCAAACTATTTTGATTATTTGTATTTGCAGCTCTTTAGAATAATTTAAATAAAATTTAAAACATTGATGAAACGTTGTATATAATAGCCTTTAAGGTTGAACAAATCCAAGTCTGTTTGTCTTATTTGCAAGGTGTCATATGATCTACAGATCCAGTGGTCTTGTTCCTGCAGCTCTCATTCAGTGGTGACCCTTTGTTCTGAATAGGTTTCTGAAGTTTCCCCTTTGTGCCTTGTCAGTGTAATTTTCTTAATGCAAGGTTGCTTATTAAACATTTAATAAGAATCACACAAAAAAATAAAGCAAAATAAAGCCAAACAAAACTGAAGTGTGGAGACTGAAGTAGAGGAAATAAGCAGATAAATAAGTTGATGATCAAATTGAGAATGCCCGCCATTTAGTGTGTTTACTTTAACTCTTTGACATAGAGTGTTTCTTCAGTCTCTGCTAGGAATAAATTGTGCCAGTGACATTTCAGGGCAGAAAAGGATTAGTTCATCTTTTCCCATTGTATAATACATTTATGATGGAGATGGAAGCATATCCGTTAATGATACACACATCACAACATGAATCACGATTTGCAGGCAGGTTGGAACCACATTTGCCTGTGGTGACGCATATTTAATTTCACTTACATTTCCCATCCTTTGCATTGCACGATTTGGGGGGGGGGGGGGGGTGCTAATTCAAGTTCAGTTTCCATCACCTGTAGCGACTGAAAACTATAAGTCACCACAATAGTGTTTTCAAGCCCACTGTGACATAAGCATGCATTTTAGTAAGTGGTCCTTGGCAGTGTTAGATCTCAGAAGGGAGAGATGTTCTGAGAGCGAACCTCTGTGTTTGAAGCCCATCAATCTTTCAGATTAGGGTGTCTCGGTTTTTCAGGATGAATAACTTCAAATCAGTCACAGGTTGCTTTTCAAAGCAGCTTTATCATAGTTGTTGTTCTGCTCATTCTAACTTTGACATTCATTCATTTGACACCATTATCCCAAAACTAAATTGAAGAGAGGATAACACTTGCCTACATTTACATAATACAATATAGTACATAATACAATATAATCTAATTTTAAATATTTTATATTATTTTTTTGTTGTTGCTGTGAGGATATTAATGCTGTAGCTGACTTCTTCTGTGTAGCAAAGGTTTCGACTGTTTTTTTTCCTCTAAAACATTCTAAGCTAGAACATTTTAAGCTAAACATTAAAAAGTACCTGATTTCTAAAGACATTCACCGTAGTTGCTAGTGTGTTTGGGACAGAGGTAATGCTTTCAAGGCTGTGGTAGGCTTCAGTATTGGTTTTCTTAGATTGACCAGCTCCTGGAATGAAAGATCCCTTTCAGGCTAAAGCTTTGCAGATGCATCAGTTTTATGGTGGGGTTAAATGGAAGTCATCCATTGACCAGATCAGCACAGAGCAAAGCCATGGCCCAGGTCTTCAGTATCCACTTCAGCCTCCTTGAGCTTCTCAGTATCCAGGGGGATAATTGGTTAAATGGCAACAAGGCAACACAAGCCTTGGACTTTGTATTTCTGCATGCTTTTTCCTTTCATGATTCAGTCTGATCTATTCAATTTAAGCAAATATAATTCACTCTCATCTCACTGAGTATGTAGCCTGAGCTGTGATATGGCTAAACATTTAGATTTTGTTTTTACTGTGAGTTGAATCACACCTCAGCAGGCCTCTTCCTGTGTGTTTTATAATGTGCAGTTTGCTGGGCTTTCAGGCCTGGTTTTAATCCTCTGCACTCCACTGTGCTTGGAAGGTCCTTCATTATTATTATTATTACTTAACCCATTGAAAAGCAGCAGGGGCCATTTTGTTCTGCATACTTACTCAGAGTTAAGCGAGGAAATCCAAGCCCAGCTTCAGAGTACCCTTGATAATGAGTTTACCAAGGTTTTAAGAGAGTCTGAAAAATAAATGCTGTCAAAACAGACAGAAAAAGTATTCATATCTATGTATCTCTCTCCCCCATGCAGTAAATATGGGCCACTTTTTTCTCAGATTGAAAATTTTCAATTATGCATTGATCGTGTGCACAAACATGTACACATGCCAATGATCATATACACAAACAGGCTTTTTCTGGGTTCTGCTTTCTAACATTTTTTAATGGATAAATACAACTTTGACAGCAAACGTCTTTAAGTACACAAAATATCCATTAATGACTTGAGAAATGAAATGACTGTCACTGAGGTAAAACTAACAACAGAACAGTAAGGGAAGTGAGGAGAAATTCAACTGCAGATAAGGGTAGTGAAGCTGGCTAAGGAAAACTACAATGGCCCATGCCCCGGCCTATTTTTATGCAGATGAGATCTTTCCGGGTTGCAAGGACCGATTCAGCCTGACTGAGAGCCCAGCCATAGGGCAGTGGAGCGGGTAAGGCAGGTCTGGTGTTTGCCCTGGGAGTTTGAGAGCCAACCTAAAATAACTGAAGCAGCCGCTGATCATGGCTGACGTTTTTGTTTCCCCTGCGGAAAAAAAATATATTATTAATATTATTATCATCATCATCATCATCGCCACTAATGTTACATGCAATTGCAATACTACTACTATTATTATTATTATTATTATTATTATTATTATTATTATTGAATTTTACCTGCTTTCTGTAAAAAAAAAAAAAAAAAAAAACACCCAAATGTACCTCCCGCCACTCCCGTCCTTATCTTTCTAACGGTTAGGGAAACTGTGATGTAAACAAAACTCTAAACAATACAATGGGGTACATATTTCTGTCGAGCGTCCTCGCAGAATGACCAGGTTACCGAACAATTTCAGATACTGTTTCTGCTACTGACAGACGAGAAGTAGTGGGCTTAGTACTTGCAGAAATATTAGTATCAGCTGGTAAAATGAACCTGTGGTTTTCGATGTGGCCCAGACCTTTTGTAACTACTGTTCCTTTTGTGTGGGTTTTTGAATGAAGTGTTAATTCTCTTAACTTTCCCTTACAGCCAGAATTTCGCAATCGATGCGGTCTGATCAATCTTTCAAAACCAACCGCGCTTTAGAGGCCTTTAACTGTGAAATCAATGAAATGATGCGGGGGATTGCTTTCCAATCCAGACACGTGAACGAAGTGTCTGTAACTCGGGGCTTGTCAAATACCTATCCTTACAATCTGTTACAGAGGCGAGATTTATTGCAGCACATCCAAGTAAGATACAGTGGCAGTGCAATGAGTATTCATATTCGAAAGCAAGTAACTGGAGGTGCGGAAATTTGACTGTCACCCCTGAATGCACTTCGACTTTGGCAACTGAGGGACAAATCAAGCTATTCGGCTTTGCACTTTGTTAGGGTATCCAAACTGTCTTAAACATTTTTTGTCTTTTATACAAGTGTGGCGTTTCCTGATATTAATAAATAATGTAAGCAAATGTAAGGATAAGAAGTATATTTGCTTAAATTCATTACTCTAAATGGGGGGTCAACGGATCGCAGTAGTTACACTGAGGGCCTTAGCTGCAGTCGATGCAGAGACACGGAGTGTATCTTTATTTATAGCAAACAGATAGGTTGTTTGTTGTTTGCCTGACACAGTGGCAGGTACATTAAGGCTGGGTATATTAGTGTCGCATTGTCTGTTTACGTTTCGAGCGATCATCTGCTCCTATAACATGAGGTACAAGATGCGACATGTACAAGCCTAAAGGATCGACCTTCACTGTCAAAACGCTGAGATGATCAAGCAGCCGAAAATAGCCAAATATGGATTTATTAATTAACATTTTTATTGCCCAAGGCAAACACTAAATACGAGTTGGAAAACAGACATCAAGCCTGGCTTCTATTATTTCAGCGTAATAGAACTATATATTCCGCGTAGTTTCATTTTTGTTTATTTGAGGATTTAATCTTTTCTCACAGCATATTTTTAATTGTGCTTAATTATAGACCATAAATTTCTCTGAGGTGTATTGGACGAAACAGAATGACCTTATCAAAGTACCTTAATTAAATGTTGTTTTTGTTTTGCATCATGAATATAAAATATACCTCTATTAAATGAAATAGTTGTAGGCAATAAATAGTAGGGTGTATATTTTTGAACCAAATCAAATTTGTCACGCGTCGCTTCCAACATCTTGGTGTCTTACAAATGTAGATTATTTTAGCACGTTATTGGGGTAAAGTGTTTCAGTAACATACGGAGGTCATGTAGTTTCCCGAGAGAGGTGGCTGATACTGTACAGATCTCAAACGAGAACAGATTGTTGATTCAACACTTCCCTCGGCCAAACAGCATGGCAACACATTGGGGTAAACGAATACGATAAACGAAAAGCAAAGACTAACTAAACAACACGATTCCGAGAGGATGATATTGTGCCAGACAAGATTTTCTTTTGCTGCAGCAAAATGTTGAAACTACCGTATAATATAAGTCAACTACATCTGTTTTACCTTAAAATACGCCAATCTGCTGCTCAGTTGAATACAGAAGGCGAAAGGAGATATGTGATTTAAATATATCACAGGGTTACTTACAAGAATACAAAGTATCAAAAATTAGGGGGGCTGGGATGATGGCAAATGTATTTTTAAGCTCTCTACTCAAACCCCAAAGTATCATTTTCCTTTCGGCCTGTAACATTCAAGCGAACCCATGAAAGGAAAGCATATATTTCAGACCTTCTCTTTCGGTCCTTCAGACTTTGGAAATCACGTTAAAGGCCATATAGCGTTTAAATGTAGGCCTATTATTATTATTATTATTATTATTATTATTATTGTTATTATTATTACAATAAGATTGCAATATAATAGAATACCAATTAGGCTACATGTAACTGCATTGAAAAAATACCGCTTTTTTAATTGCTTCATTTACATAGTTTACATTTGAATTTGAATTAGGCCTACGAGTTATTAGGTCGGTATTTTGATGTTTTTCTAAAATGCGCTCTTTCCGTTTTGGGGTGTATGAGACTTTAGTTTGAGATTCACTTTCATTCGTTGGTAATTATGATTAAAAAAAAAAACTAAGCATTTCTGCTTCTGAATTATACAGGTTAAATTTCGCTGCCCCGTCAATAATATTATTTCAAAGGAAAGGAAATAAATTAAACACTGGAAAGGGTTGACCGGTTTTACGACCCACGTCGTTTGTTGACTTGTCCCACATAAGAACGCAGAACAGGGCTAAAACAACCTAGCGATCAGTCGCATTTAAAAGTGGTTTTAGCGTTTGAATTGTAATCCAAACATATGGATGGATCTTAACCTGCATTGAAAGCTGATATTGGTTATGAAGGTAAACGGCACCAAATTTAAGTGACTAATGAAAAACTCACAGAGGTTATGCTATTACTAATAATTTCTGTTATGTTAATGTTAATGTTAGCTTAATGTACAAGTACAAGGCAAACTACTAGGCCTATCATCATTACCATTATTAATGTCAGCATCAATAGCAGTGCTGTTGACAAATGTGCCACGCATAGACTATTGCAAATGCAGAACTGAATTTTGTTACAAGATTTAATTTGCTCAGAAGCTGCTGTACAGGTTTGTATAAACCAGACAGTGCAATGGGTGTGGGCCACGTCGAAGCCATGTTGAGCAGATGTACAGTTTCTTCAGGTTTGTGTACGGAGATAGAGATACAGAATGTTTGGTGGGCAGAATGGGTCTTCAGCCCAGAGCAGGATGGATGCCACCAGAGCCCAACAGTATTAGGGTTATTTGATGAATCCATGGCCTAGCTGCGATTGGAGTCATCTCATAAGTATGCACATGTATAGGGGATTGTTGGCTGGGATGCACAGCTTTCTCTGGGGATCCCTAAAAAGTCTGTCCACACAGCAGAAGAAGACCCCCACAAAGTAGCAGGTCTTTGACACCCACCCTGTGGGCGTGAGGCAGGGATATGCCTGAGCCTGCTATTGCCAAAATCCCACTGGTGCTGTCTTCAGCCAGTGGAGCAGAACGGAAGAGGAGTTGGGACTTGCCTTCAAGCTCCAGTCATCTACAAACTGGGTGGTACTTGTTTTATCATCCCGCCAACTGCCACAGAACTGAAAAAAAGTAAAACCCAAACAAAATCACACGACGGTAAACTGATATGAAGTTTGGCAATTCACTTTCCCACATGTCATCTTGTAATCTAGAAATTGAGTTGTTTTTTTTTTTCCTCAGATACAATTTGAAGTTTTTACCAAGGTTCAAGTGTGCAACACTATGGCACTACGGGAGTTTGGCTACCTTTTACAGAGCCTAGGAATGACCATTTTCATTTGTGAATAAAGATCAGTTGATTTCAGTACAATAAACTGTAGACCAATCTAATAAATTCTATATAGAAAATGTTTTTAAAGACAATTTGCCTAGTACCTTCAGCAATTGTGAGTTCAAATTGCTGCCTCTGACATAAGAGCTGGGTGCAACTATAGCTGCTGTTGTTTCCCTTTTGCTTAGAGCCCAATCCTCGGCGACCTGCTGCAAGGCCTTTTTAGGCTTGTCTGTTATTCAGAAACAATTAGTGGATACACACAATAAAACCCCAAGGGCTGTCTCCTGGCCATTACTGAAAGGTGGAATGAAGGCTGTGAACTAAAGGAAACAAAGTCAAGGTATAAGAATTTGTTGCAAGGAAAAGCACACACTCTCGAATGCACGTGCTTCTTCAGTGTCAAAGTTTACACATGTGATGGCATCTCAAGGCCAGTGTTCTGTTCAAATGTAGGCCTGGCACACACTGGAGAGATGACTAACACGCTTTATGGGAATACCACAGCCATTACACTGCAGTGTTGCAGTTCAGCAAGCAGCAGGGGAAAGTCTTTCAGACTCCCATTGCACAGCGGTTTGATCCATTTCAGGGCTTTTTACGAGCTACAGGCGCTTGTAACAAATTTTGCCGATGAAGCAGAAAGGATCTTTGATATTGTCTTTAAAAGTCACATCTGTCAGCGGAGACACACTCCAGATAAGATGCCTGGGGGAAAAAAGGCCATCACCTGGTGTGGGCTGACATGAAATCTCATGAAAAAATACTCTGAAATGGAATAAAACATGTGACCGCCTCACAACAATGTTAGATCTCGGGGTCTCCCCGGGCAGTTGGTCAGTTACATTTAATAGTGAGCCCCACCTTTTTCTACTTTTCAGCTGGGGTCCAGTAAAAGAGAGGACTACGCGGTGCCAGATCCTCAAAGGAAATGGGCTAGATCTCTCGGCTGCAGCGACATGCACAAATTTCTGCCTTGATTAGTGACATGTGTTTTATTTTCATAACGGCCGCTAAATTCTGTCCTCTTAATCTGGTCTCAGAACATTAAAACACTACACCTGCTCCTAATATGCACATGCCACACTGGGGACCTTGGGGAAAGTCTCACCCTTAACTGTGTTTTCAGCAGCGGTGGGTCTTCTTAATTATTGATTCTGGGGGGCCTCCTGTCATAATTGTTAAAATGCTTTCTGTTGTTATTCTTATGAAATCTGATAATACTTACCTGAGTTCTGGATGAAATTGTCAAACTCCATCCGTTGCCAGATTGGTAAGGATTTTTTTCAGTCCTTACCTGCCTTTTTAGTCTGTGCTGAGAAATCACAGATAAGAATGCTTGTAATCTATCTATAGTCAACATCTTTGAAGTATAGAGAAGGCTTGCAAGGCCCAGCGTCAGACCAAGACAGTTCTGAAGGGAAAGTCTTGTATTGTTTTTAGGGTGCCCCAAATGTTCAGGTGTTTAGCTGGATGTGTTTAGGGTCCTAGTTTATGTTTTCCTTCCCCATTTGGAGAGGTGTGGATGCGGGAAGGGACTTGGGGGTGTGTGAAAATTGCAGCGTGTGAAAGAGGCTGTGCCCTTTTTTGTCAGAAGGCTCTGGATGGCCATAGGCTTACACATCCAAGGATATTGCATCTATGTTTCCAAAGACAGTCTCTAGCACAAGGGAATATGATGCTTTATGCAATCAAAGGCAATGGCATAATATATTAATCTGAGGAGCCTCTTTTCAGATAGTCTCTCCACGGGCCTTGAAGATTTCCTGTCATTATTGTTATTTATTTATTTTCTGAGCAGTTGCATTTATCCAGACCAAGCTGTAATCATGCACAGAAAATTGCAGGCTTTTATAGGAGTTGGGCAAAAGAATACATCAAGCATGTAAACTTATTTAAGATGTAAGAAAGATTAATATGCTGTGTCTTTCCTTGTTTTTTGGCATTGTTTCAGCAGTTGAGTCTAGTTGAGTTGAGATACATAGAGGGCTCAGCCTAATGTCCTAAACCGTCAGTTGCTAATACACCTTAACAGGTCACAAACAGCACCCGTCCCTCTTATCATCCATCCCGCCACTACCTCCTCATTCATGTCATTTCCCCGCGCCATGGCGTCTCTCTGCCCAACGTCTAATCAGGGATTTTATATTAATCAGGTAGACTGATCCACACGTTGCTGGATGTCAGAGTAAATTGATCATCCTCTATTTTTGTTCTTTGTGGGTTTAAGAGGCTTTTTTTTTAAATCATGGCATCAGCTCTAACTCCTCCCATTTCCTGCTTTTTTAAGATTTGCTGGAGGGATTCAGAGAGTGATAATAGTTCATCTCTGGAGAGCTGATACTGATACAGGGGCCAGTGTGCCACTTGGAAATGAAACTGGCAAGGCTGACGCTACACTTTCTGGAACGGCACTGCTTTCTGATGAGAAAGCAGATGAAGTGTCACAGTTTTTTTGTAAGAGTTTGTGACTTGAGCTGCTCTTACACAGCAATGTCTGGTGTCTCTGGTCTGAATGCGCTGCTGGACAGGTAAAACTGCTTTCATAGTCAGGTATGGCTGTAAGATCCAAAGCAGCGTTAAGCCAGAGTGAACGGCTTATCTGTTATTAAAGTGCCCTGAACCTGAACCGGTGAACTAAGTATAAAGTGAAACAAAGGCAGAAATGGAGAGAGAGGGGGAAAGAATGGGCTCACTTTCAAAAGGCACTTGGTACAGTATTGGCTGGGTTTTAATATGACCCGCTCATTTGAAAAGGTGTTGAGAGAATAGACAATATGGACAGGGTGACCTAGGTGAGAGTGGGAAGAAAGGGGTGTGTGTTGGGGGGTGAATGGGGGCTGAAGGGAAGGTGTGTATCTAGGGGGCTGATTTTAATCTCCTGTCTTGGACTGCAGCCCTTTCTATCTTTCGATCTCCAATTTGACTAACTCCATCCACCTCTCCTGGTGCTGAAAGATCCATGCCTCCCCCTTCTCTCTCTCTCTCTCTCTCTCTCTCTCTCTCTCTCTCTCTCTCTCTCTCTCTCTCTCTCTCTCTTCCATCTCCCAGATGCAAAATTTCAGCCATGATGTGAGCTGGAAGGAATCTGCCGTGGTTTTTAATGAAACTGACAAGCAACCTAGTGGCAATCAATGGCAACATTGTGCCAGAGCTTGAAGACAGGACCACTAACTGTGTGTCAGAGAGCAACAGAGGAAGGCAGATATATGGGAAGGGGGAGGAAAGCGCACCCACCAGGAACCTTTTTACCCATTGAGGGAAGCGTGCTGTGCTGAGCCGTGCTGCAACTTAGTAGGGCTTGCTTGTCAAGTTTAGCTTGGTTTGCGCACACATTTGACTTTAAGGAGAGGCACTAATGATCATAATTGTCTAAGTAGTAAGTAAAAGGTATATGCAATAGTTCTCAAGCTTTCCTTTTGCAGTGTGCTAACTAGGTAGCTAACCAAGCTCACTTCCGGCATGACAGTAGACAAAGTGTGTAAACCTGACCCAACTCTCTGTACTGTCTCATGTTAAAATCTGAAGAAGTGTTTAACCTTTCTCCTGCACATGAAGTCTGTTCTATGAAAAAGGTAAAGCAAGCATTGACATTACTTGAAAGGGTTAGATATTTTTACATGATGTAATGTAATAAATAATGCAAAGTAATCATGTATTCACTATTGGAATTTCTGTCCCAAAATGGTTGCCCTCCTCAACTTGTATTGTGAGGTGTCGAACCCCATGATCACTTTGTGCTTGGGTCTGGTAAAGTCCAGCAAATGGAGTATGGTGCGGTGAAGGAAACGTTTTTATGCTGTCTTATTCTCCAGTTATATTGTCCAATAAATTTTATTGTCAAATCATGCACCTGAACTGAAGAGTAATAAATCCAGCAGAATAAGTTATATAGCAAAGCGTATGACAGCAGCACCGGTGTATAGGAAAATCGAGTCATGCAGAGTCGGAGGCCAAGGATAGCGTGGAGGCGTGCAAGGGAGAAGGTGGTTGAGTTCACAAGTCCACTGCAAACAGGTGGGCTTTACGAGGGGACAATGCAGCTCTTTCTTTCATCTGTCTGCCCTCACCCTTTTGACTCTTTCTTGTCACTATTTTATCATGTCACTTGAGTCTTTCTCACCCCACCGTACAGATCTGTCCTCCCTCTCTCTGTGGTTCTCATCCCCTTATCTTTTCTGCCTTTCCTCCTTCTCTCTTTCCCCCCTATCTACTGTCTCTGGCCCTATCTTGTGACAATTCCTTATCAGGGATAGCTCCTTATTGCAGTATTATTTCCCCCTCTCTGTTAACTGTTTCCTGTGGTATAAAATCCTAACATACCCGCCTCCCCAACCCCCCACCTCACACACACCAGCTGTAAAAAAAGCTATTTAGTGCCAACTCCCTTTGTTGCATCTGCTTGTTGGAAAAAGGTGATAGTCAGGTACCATTGTATTGAGAGGAATCAGTAATTCAGGGAAAGGGTGAGACATGTCACCTCCTAGGTCACATCTGCAAAATTGTTTCACAAGAAGGCCAAATGGCGCGTCTGTATGCAAAGACGCTTAAGCAGTGACATTAACATGACAGCTTTGATGTGTGCTTTCTTAAAACTTTCTCTCCCTTTAATCCTTAGTGGTTGAGATCTTTCTGTTTGATATTTTGGTGTGATCTAGAAAACTGAATGCATCGTAACAACAGTGAACTCTAAATATGTTGGAGTCGAGGCTGAATAATAGATTAAAACCGAAAACAAAACAAAAAGAATGCTGGACTTGCTGGACTTGCAAGGACATGGAATCAAGAGAAATATAAAATAGAAATAACAGTGGATAACACACGGCCAGATGTGGGTGTTTTGCTGGAAGGTTGATATTATACCACTGGTGTGAGTGGGATAACAAGGGAGTAACTCGAGGGTAGAGGGAAGACGGCAGCTCCAAAGCCAGTGTTACCCAGAGAATCCTCCTGGGAACAGTGCCTAAAAGGATAGTGATGATTAGAGATTCAATTTAGCCTTCCATCAATCAATGCTGGAGGGAGATGGAGATAGTTGCTGGCAGCCCCCAAAACAGACTGGGGTGTGTGGGTCTCGGGGGAAAGGGTTTTTTTTAGTTAATTAAGCGACCAGTCGTCACCCCACTTACTTATTCATGAACCTTTGCTTCGATCGGTGTCGCAAACTGCTTGGTGGGTAGGACTAATTAGTCTAGCCGTTGTGGCTCATTTAATAGATGATCCATAAAGTTTAAACTTTAACTGTCGCCACATGTCTGTACTCCTAAAGCATTTTTCGCCCTTTCCATGTTAGGCAGACACCACTGCCCTTAGATTAACATATGACACTCACAGATACGCATTACTAGATACAAAGCACCTATGTAGGCACTTTATATCTGGTAGTACCACAGTGCCTTCACGTTGGTGAGATATCCTCTGTATAGTACAAAAGTATGCACTGCAAATTGCTTAAGTTTTAATCACACAAATGTTGTCATCTTTTGATGTACATGTAATTGGTCTAACAAATTTCCTTATCGCTATTCTCTCAGAAGGGCATATGACCTAGATTGCAGTGTGTATATTGTGAGTCTTGTCTATTTCAGTTTATGTCACCTGTTTCAAGACGAGTCACCATAACCCTTCTTGATCCTACACTGTGCTTCCAATTTGACTGTCAAATATAAGGATGTTTAAATACAGTGAAGAGAGGCACGCCCAAAAGAGCACATCTACCATATTAGTAATAAAAGAGGGATCACATTAGCCAAACTCCAAAGCTCAGATTGACTGTTTGCTGTGTTTGAATTCATGGTGAAATGCCAAGAGCAAATATGGAGGATGAGACAAGAATTAATGGAATAAATTAGAAGTAATCTACTTAGATTGAATGGGTCTTCTAATTTGTGGGGTTTTTTAACTGGGGAAAAGCTGCTGTGGTATAGTTTGAAATGCTTTGTTCAGAAATGGCCCATTGGAAGCAGAACATCATTTGGACCAGAGCAGGAAGGACTGGTAAAACGTCTTCTGCTTTTGCTACCTCAGAAAGTACTTGTGCTGTGTAAGGTGAGGGATAAGGCCCCGCAGAAGCATCTTAGATTTATGTGGGATTATGTAAGAATGAGACCTGGGTATGGGTGGCTGGATTTTTCTTTGAATTGATGAGCATATATTTATCTCCACCCTTTGGAGTCCACTTCTGTCCTTAAGTCACGTGTACCCCATCTACACCAGACCTCAAAGCCATGGCGTATGTAGTAGTTACATTCACAAGGAGTTTTTGTTGATATCCATAGCAATGTGCAGGTTTTAGCATTTTCCTAAGAAATGCTTTGAATACCATCTTTATACTCAGGGAAGTGTATTATCATTGATGCTTCTGCTTTTTTCTGTTCAGGTTAGTGTGAAAGAAGGTCACAGGTTAGACACATGCTGTGGCCTTTCCTAATGTAGTTCTGGTAATGTTGCTATGAAAAGGGTCATATTGGGTTTTTCTTATAGCAGTGAGACTGTTGGGAGGGACTTCAGTGTGGCCAAAGAGGTAAGTAATTAGAGTAGTCACCACCAGCTGACACTGGCCCCTGCAAGTGTGTGTGAACCTTTTTGACCACCCCAGAGCCACTGTGATTCACACCTAACCATTCATTGTCACTCAAACCATTAAATCAATCTTTCATCATGGTCAGTCTGTGACCAAGCTTGTTTTGTTATGTAAGAAACCCACTCACGCCCTGTTTTACCTCTCTTTGTGTGCGCATGTGTTCAAGAGAGAATGTCAGAAAAAAGAGTGTGTGTAATGATCGGGGCTCAATCTATACTGTTATCCAGCTTTATGTGAACCTGTTATTGCTTTACTGATTCAGTTCTGTGATGCGAGTTGTCAGTGGTACTGGTGGTAATTTAGGGATCACTGAGAAGGTACTTGACAGTGCAGCTCACTAAGAAGTGGATGGGCCTAGCCTACTCAAGACTGTGTACTGTACAGTCCTTATCTCCTCGCAGCTCTCCTTGCCTGTCTTTTTCCCTCTTGTTATAATGTTCCTTTCTCTCGCTTATTGTCCCTCTCTCACTCCTCTCCCTGTTTCTCCGTCTCTCTATCTCTCTTGCTTCTTCTCTGTCACAGCCCGCTCATGCGCTCGCAGCAGCAGTGAGATTCCCCCTCTAGCCCTTCCTCGCTTAACCAGTCCTCTCCCTCAAGGCTGTTTGATGCAGGGCTTAACCCAACCCCCCACCCCCTATGTTGCTGCACACTGCTGGCCCTGTATGCTATCTAATGTGCCCCCACCCCCACCCCAATCTGACTATGGCACGTCCGCATGCTGCTTCGCCTGTGGTCTGCTTGATTCTTGTGAAGCTCTGTGTCAGCGGATAGATCAGTCTGGCGCTGGGCCTCGCAGGCCTGACTTCCAAAGGGGCTATCAGCGGCCGTTTCCCCCTGAGCCATGGCTTTAGTTACACCGAATGGTGAATAATGCATTAGCCCACATGTTCGGCCTCTCTGGAAAGATGAAGGATGCACAACCCAGATTTCCTCCAACTATCACCAGTTCCTTTCACCTGAGACTGCCTTATTCGAAGGTTCAATACAAATAAGTAAACACTGTCCTAGTGCTGGATGGTGTTCATCATGCCCCATATGCTGAGAATACACAAATGAGACTGTTTTAAAGGTTCATGCACTTGCTAGTGGTCTTGAGCAAACAGGAGAACATCCTGGATTAAATTATTAAAACTTCTGATTCGTATATCGATCAGCTACAGAGTGATTTCTGACTGCAAGAATTTTTGATGACTTCAAGGAAGGCGCGCAAATAAGTCTCCATAAATTTTGACTTGCCTAGAACGCTGACATGGAATGCCAGGAGCCTAGTTGTAACTGACCCCTGCCGATGACAGCTTCCCCAGAGATAGATGGCTCACATATGACGACTATGTAAATGTGTTGCTCGGTGCGCACGCTCGTTTGATTTATTCCCCCTGACTGACATATGTGAGGCTCACGTCGCTGAGCCACTGTACTGAGATCTGTATGTAATTGTTTAGAGACATTTAAACCCCGGGCCATATGGGGCCCTCCTGCCTCAGATGTCAATCAATCTATCTGTCGATAACTTTAATTGCACAGAGATGCGTTTCATCAAGAGGCCTTCTGTCACAATGTGTGAGCCACTTTGCTATAGGTTAAACACACTAAAACACTATCAAATAGGGGTTGCATTCTTTGGGACCAGGGAAAAACTCCCTGAAAATCTGACCTCTAGTGATGTAAAAACTCATATTCACACAGCAGTGAGTTAACACAGGAATGACAATCAAATAGGGGATGGCATACAAATATAGCGGAAATGTGACTGCAATCAAGTCATTACATTCAGGCCATAATGCATAATTAAACATTTTTTTATCACGGTCATTCCCTCCTGTTTTCCATCCCTGTGTTGGTCTCTAAGTGTGTAAGAGCTAAAAACCATTTATAGAGGTCTAACAAGTCAAGTTATTACTGCAGCCAAGTGTGAGATTAATTAACTGAGTGATGATTAGGAATGCAGCAGACAAGATCCCGCAAAACAGCATGGAGAGTCTCTATGCTACAGCAAATCTCAGTGATTTATCTGGCAAAGCCATTTGGGAGAAAACCAGTGATAAATAATATAATGATCATCCTGTTTCAAAGTTAATGACGCCAAATAGCAAATAAACACATTTTTCTGCCAATAAAAGTAAAAGGAAATAAATATATAAGTGCATATAATTAACCCACAGCTGTTTGTGATCATAGGTCATTAAAGTCTTTCACACTGAAAGAATTAAATCTGCGAAACAGTGCATTAGGATCCAGTAATTTCATGCAAAATAGTGCTGCCAAAGACTGGAGAGAATGGAGGAAAGCAGGGAGAGTATGTGTTCTTCAGTAAGACACCAAGTAAGTGAATGAAGGAATCAAAAAGAAGGCAAATCACTCATCAAGCCAGTGGCTCAATCAAGCACTCAGTGCGTGAATAATTGAATGTATATGGTTGTGTGTTTATGTGTACAACATGTTTGTTCACATGCGTATTTGTGTGTGTGTGTGTGTTCGCGTGTACAGCATATGTGTATGTGCACATATGTGTGTGTGTGTGTGTGTGTGTGTGTGTGTGTGTGTGTGTGTGTGTGTGTATGTGTGTGTGTGTGTGTCAGCACAAAGCTCTGACTGCTGCATTCCAGCCGGTTACTGCCTAACCTCCCTGTCCTGTCTGAGTTCCTGACCTGAATCCTAATGAGCAGGCAGGTAAGAATTGAAGACCCCTTTACTTAATCAGCAAACTTGAGAAATGGTAGCGGATGCTGTGCTCACCTAGCCTGAGGCTGATGTGTCACCTGGAGCTCCAAGCTAAACATGAAAAAAATACCAGGGTAATTACTTTGATTACACTATTTTAATACTATAACTATTATGGGATTTGTTTTTCAGTAAACCACAACATGCCTAGGAAATTAACATAGTTTTGAATGATAATCGTTGCGCAAATTAGATCACTTGTCTTCCGTAGACAGGCATGACGCCTAGTGTAGGCCAATTACTAAAGCAACCCTGATACTGCTGTAAATGTGACAGGCTGGAGTGGAATAAAAAAAAAGAGTTTGCTGTAGCTAACTGGAGTATGACAGAGAGGAATGTTTCCTTGAAACAATCACAAATGGAATCAAATCCAAGATGTCAACTTCTACATTCTGTGGTATGTTTTGAACATTAAAATGTAATTGAAACCTATTGGTGTGCTGAAAAAATGTGGACTGAATCAGGCTGGTTTAAAAAGATAAACAGCTGCACAGAAAGATTTTTTTTTTTAACATTCATTAAACAGTATATATGTATTTTAAAGATATACAATGTTTTGTGTAAAGCCAAGTATTTATACAGTTCCATCAAGTAAGAAGTATTCATACAAAGAACCTCAGTGAAACATGCCATTAATACTGTCATACCTGAATCATGTTGGGTTGCAGAAAGCAGACGGCTGGAAATGTCAGACTCATGTACAAACACTTATAATCCCATCCTTGTGCATGAGTTTGTGTAAGTGTGGACACGTGTATACCAGGTGTTTGCTCAGCCAGTGGTCTACTCTGAAATCTTTAATGTACTGGCACATGTGTGGTTGAGCTTGTTGAAAGAACTAGAACTTCTGGGGAGAAAGTCACAAACAAACCTGTATTTCAGGGAATATCCAAGATTTTCCTGTGTAAATGGGTGGAGACATGATGTCACATGAATTGATGGCTGTGCTTCTCAGAGCAGTGAGTTTGCATTGGTGTTTATGCAACGTGGACTCCTCCCCAAGAATGGCAGTATGGTCGCATTTTATTAGTTCTCTTTGCTTGGAACGGCTGTTGATGCAGCAGCATAATAAATAAGTCACCGGCATCTCTCTGTACGTGCGTAAGCAGAGAGCAGTTTGGGAGGGATGGGTCCCCGGACAGTTGTAAGCAGAGACAGCATCTACACAAATCAGGGCTGCTAAGCTGTGACATTCAAGGCCAATGTTGTGCATATGCTAACTACAGCCCGGAAAAACACACACACACGCACGCACACACACATGCACGCACACACACACACGCACGCACACACAAACCAGAAAAAGTGCAAAATAGATGGGCTTTCTGTGAATGTGCTGAATGGCAGCACTCCCCTGCAGACCCAAAACACATTGTAATCGTGCTAGCATCCAGAGCGACAAATCAAGCTCTGTGGTGTGTGGTTTGGATTGGCTCTACACTGGTGGTCGTATTCACGTGGTGCACTAGGGGCAGACCCAGTGTTTTCAGCGCACAGGCCTTGCATCCAGCTTATTGAGAGGAAGCAAACTTACGACCACTTCCACACCTCTGAGAGGGGAAGAGCTCTGTTTACAGAAGCAGGTGGTGGTCTGAGGAGTGTGTTTGTACACCAAGTGATGTCTGCACTGCTCAGGGGGGTTGCTGTGAGACAGTCAACTTAGCATCTCCAGGACATACTACAGCATGGCTAGGGCCTTGATAATAAATATTCCAGTCCACACTTACTCATATCTCTATATAAGCTTCATTATTAGTGGACTTTATCATTAGTATGATGAATGGATTCATTAGAGAGGCTCTCTCTTGTCAGAAACAATGATGCATATGAAAGCATTCATATTTTCCTATATCATACAAGTGAGGCTACTGTATTCCTGCTTGGACACTATTATGCAGAAGAAAACTACCATTATGTTTTAGCTGAGCAATGCTATTACTAAATATAACAAAACACTGAGTTATGGCTATGAAAACCACAGACAACAGCAGAGCCATACTACAACCTATGATCAAAGCAGGTCTGGCCCAAACAAGATTAGCACTCCAGTGGATATTGGGGACCTATTTTAGTCAGTGGCAAGGGGGATCTTATTATTAGAAGCATACACCTGTATGAATCATTCCATCAGATGGTCTGGACTGCTGGCAGTGGAGATTTACCATGATTGGAGAGTTTTTTTTTTTTTTTTTAAATAGTCTTGTCATTGTTGTGGGGAAGGGTCTGAATATGTGTGTTTCAGTATCATCAGAGCTCCTTTGGTAAGAGCTGTGTTTGTCTCACCAGTACTCAGCAGGTGCTATACACTGACCCTGAAGTGAAACAAAAGGGCTGAAGAGCCTTCACATGCACACATGCACACACCCACACAAATGCGCATGAGAGTGCACACTCATACATATGCATAAAGAGGACCTGCTGCAACAGGCAAGCAGAAACTTGATATCCTGTAATTTATTTACATTACTAAGCCTGAGCAGTGGAGTCGTCCATAAAAAAAATATTTTAAACAGACTGAATTTGGATGCAGTTGACAAAAAGGAGAGGCTAGGGTAGCTGAAAGACAGAGAGTGTGTGTTAGTGCGTGTGTGCATCTGGTCATGGTAGTTAGGGTGAAGGGGGCGGTGCGGCCCCTGTTATTAGCATCGATTGTCGAAGAGATGTATGCTCACAGACTCAGGTATAATCGCTGAGGAGGTCGGAACCTCACAAGTGGAATGCTGGTCACTGAGAAAATCCTGCTGCCTTGCCGTCCTTGGCTCCCAGTGAGAAGATACACATGAATCAAAAGCATACAGATTGAGTGCTGCACTGAGAGAGGTGCCAAGGAAAGAGACAGCTCTGTAAAATGAAGCTGGAGTTTAAGAAGCGGAGTGGCCGTGCTGTGATGAAAAGAAAAAAAATCAAATCTGCCAAAATTCTACGAAAGAATTGGAGTGGCAAAATGTTAAGGCAAACACTGGGGCTTAATATTTTTCATTTAATTTGTTTAGAAACAAATATCACATTGTTTGGAAGTATCTCCAGTTTTTGATAGAAAAGGAAGGAAAGGAAAGTATGGGAAAAAAAAAAACACTGGCTTTGAGGATACAGCACAAAGAAAACTTGTCTCAAGATCTATGAAGAAGCCGGCAGTTCTGACAACAAAGAGACTTCAAGTACATAGATCCACTGTATTGAGTGTATTCCCTAAGTATAGCCTTTTCTTATTCATCCTGTCCAGCCTAATTACAATGGCTGTGATATTTTAAGTCACATATTCAGAGTCGTAAATCTGCAGGGGAGCGATGACGGCATTTAAGGGAAGAAGGTTTCGGGGAAGGAAACCTGGCATTACGTCGTTCGGTGAGCATGTCATAAAAGCCGTCCGTCTTTCCTGCAATTCCCCCAACTCTGTCATTACAGTCACAGACAGTAATACCTGCATCAGCATTCCTTTGAGAGATTTCAAGGAAAAAAACGCCAGTAGACAGAAGACCTTGAAAGAGGGGTGGAGAAGGCAAGCACTGACAAGGCAAATGTGCAATTAAAGACCAAAAAGAGTGTAAGACTGTACTGGTCTGTCTGCTTCATCACACAGGCAAACAGTACTGCAGTTAAGGTGGGCTAACCAGATTCATTTTTCTTTGTACCATACATAGCAATCCTGCTAGCACAACATGTCAAATGCCCCTGAGGTCCACCATTCCACATTTTCCCCTTATAAAAATTAAAATATGAAGTGCATGTGGTATTAATGAAACAAAATGAAGGCATTAATTTAGGTGACATGTTTTAAACTTAAATGGAGAAACACTTAGCTCAGAATATATTAGGTAAAGTGCATGCAGAGTGTCATCAGCCTGGTTTAAAAAAAGTTTGTTTCCCTTTATTAGTTCTCTTAGTGTAAATGGCAAATCAGGCAATATTTCAGCCTCTCAGTAGAAACGTGTGCCCTGATAAACTATAACCCCATTGCCATGGTGCATTCAGCCAGATTCTTTGTGCAGTCCCTCCTGACTTTCTGAATAGGACAGTAGCCTGGAACATTCAATGAATACATAGTGCAAAGTGTCTGGTTCAGCAGGCTGTGAGTGGGTTAGTCAGCCCATTGACAAAGACACAGAGGGGTTGAAAGGACAAGGTTGAACATTGTTGCTTAAAACATGACATAATCCCCACCCATCTCCCAAACACACACACATACACACAAACACAAATATATATGTACACAGTACTACACACGCACACACAGGCACACCTGGTTCCACAGACAGCGGCCTCAGGGCTACCTGTGTGTCAGATCGACAGTGCTCTGTAATTAAGGACCTCAGAGGAACAGACCCAGTTCACAGGCAATAGAGGAACTACATACAAAACACACACACAGTCACACACCTGCATGCACACTCAAAAAGATCAGCAGTGAACTATATTTCGAAAATCTGTATTTGCTACATAAGAGAATGTCTTTGTATAGCCTCTGTAGTTTGCTCTGAAGTGAAGCTGTGGCTTGATCAGAATAAAATGGCTTGTTTTACTCCATAGCTCCCATGCATGATGTGTACTCTAGTTGGTGACTCAAAATTAAGGCCCACTCACTTCCACAATGTCTTTGACATAATAAATACAATGCACTGAGTTTGCACTTCTCTCTGTCATCAGCAAAATTGCCACCGCTTCAGTCTTCAGTTTTAACAGTTGCAAATTGTTTTCAACAATAGTTCAGTAGTTGTATCACAGGCTATGCATGCTATATATATATATGTGTGTGTGTGTGTGTGTGTGTGTATAGAAGGGTGGGGCCAGTCTCCAGGTGTCCTGTGTCATTACCCAATAACCGGCAAACTGAAATCCCTGTTCATTAGTGTGAGAAGAAAAGGAGTGCAGTTCTTCAGTGCTGACACTGGGCTCTGTTAGTACACAAAGGGCAACCCCATTGACAGCTATTGTAAGATGACTGACAGAGGGCGTAGATACGGAGTGGTGAGGGGGAGGGGGTATCGGAGAGTCCTTTCTGTGAATTCCATGGAGGGGAACTCCTGCCCACACCGAGCCCTGTCAACCAATTACTGGCACTGCAAATTCCCCACAAACTGTGTTCTTTTAATCACTGCTCTCACCCACTGTACAATAAGGGAGGACTGCCTGCACAATTTAAATTTAAATAGGATTTCTCTCTCACTCCCCCCCCCCCCTCTCTTTCTCAGCTTTACCTTCTCCCACAGGGCTAATAAAGGCAGCAACAAAAGCGCATACAAAGCAATCAGCCTAATAGCTCTAATAAGTTTAATGCAGTGTTTCTCCCTGCTGTTGACACTTTTCTGCGTTTTATGGCTAAACAGAACTGGAGTGTTTGGAGACGGTTAGGCTTTATTCCCCCCGCTCTTGGAGACAGGGTTGCCATGCATGGATGTGCTTCTACAAGAACGTCAAAACAAAGCAAGTGAAAAATCAATTAACAAGAGAAAAAACGAAGAGGCACAATAGGAATCACTTTGTGAGTGTTCTGCTGAAGAACACACTAAAGGCCAGACCAGATTTTCATATAGCACTCTAAGAATCTTTGCAAGGAGCCTCTGCCTTCTCAGGATGATGACACTGAATTTGTTGAAAATTTATCTTAATAGTTCATCAAAGGCAGCAGCAGCTAAATACCCTATATATCTTCAAAGCCTGACACATCACTGTATTGACTCAGATCCAAAATTTTGCTGTTATTTTTACATCTTTCCTGTTCAGCTTCATGAAAGCTTTGTGCTTAAGGATGAGTTGAGTTGAGTTATTGTGTTCCTTTTTGGGTGTGTTTTGCCCCAGAGGTTTAACCTCAAAACAATGCGGCAAAAAAGAAAGAAAACGCTAAAAGCGAGAAGCAGTTAGAATGAGATCCAAGATAATCCCTCACCTGTCTGCCCTCTGTGGCCTGGGAGTCAGACTCTCAGACAAGCATGCATTCTTTCACCTCAGTAATGGTCCCTTTTTTCCTTTCTTCTTCTTAAGAAGACAGGTTGTTTGAACAAAGAAATATTTTAAAAAGGCT
This sequence comes from Megalops cyprinoides, assembly GCF_013368585.1. NCBI lineage: Eukaryota > Metazoa > Chordata > Actinopteri > Elopiformes > Megalopidae > Megalops > Megalops cyprinoides. Next base: position 36,426,508 of record NC_050584.1, on the reverse strand, counting down.
TGTAACCCTGGGCACAGTTGTGTGTGTGTGTGCGTATGTGTGTGTGCGCACGCGTGCACTTGTGCATTGTGCAAGCCTATTTTTCTGACAGACTGGAGACGAGTGTGCTCTCTGTTATTAGCCCTGCTCTGTCATTAGTGGATTAGACTGCAGGGGCTGATGGGTTGAACTATTGGTCTGTGTGTACTGTAAGTATGTGTGTCAGCATATGGACGTCAGGAACATTTCTTTTTTATTATTTTTTTAATTGCATTTGTATCTGGAATGTGTGTGTCTTTGTATTCTATAAGCTTTTCCCAGCTGTGTAAAATATGGTGAAAGCCAATTTGTCACTTGGTTGATGCCCTTTTTTCAAAAAAAAAAAAAATCTTTGATTGCCAACAATTACTTATGGTTACCTAGCATTGACATGTATCCTTTCAGTGTGAAAAATACCAGGGAAATAGTCAGAGTAAGAATTAAGTAGACAGCAAAAGAAAAGAGGAAGATAAAGCAGCAAGTTGTTTGCTTTAGCATTTACTCTCGTGTTCTCTTGGGAAAACAAGCATTTCAGATGCACCAGCACCTATCTGCACAAGTGTGCATATCTTATTGTGGTGCAGATGAACATGCAGAAAGTGGACATGCCTTGTGTATATATGTTTTAGCATAGTAAATGTGTATGTTTTCTTGGCGGTTCCACTGTAGTCACACTGTGAATGAATGTTGTTTTGCCCCAGTGCTCTAGTTTTTTTGTGTTATGGTTCATTGTACCAGATTCACAGATCTTACTAGCATTTTTTCTGCAGTTTCCTTCACCTTGCTGTTTCTGATTGCGGTTTCTTACAATGAAGTCTTCAAAGGGAGGCTAAAAGGGAATGAGAGTCTATTTGTACGAGGAATTTGAAATTCTGGTACACAATAGTATTTTTTATAAACCCGTCAGTCAGGTTTCGGATTGTAAGCCTGTCAATTTAGTTTCCAGATGCTTCCATTTGTTTCTCTGAAGATAGTCTCGTTCTGTCTCTGAGTATTAAGTCAAACGTATAAGCACCACGTAACATTCTGCAGTCACGTTAGACTTTTACTTTCAGGCTGGTGGGAACTATTGCTGGGGAAGTGCATTAGTTATATTCATTATAGGACTGAATGATCTTTCTGTATGTCCATGGCGATAGTGGGTTGGTCCATTGTGCCATTCAGGACCTACACTCTGAGTGCCCCTTTGCCCTCACAGTGAATTTATAGCTGAGTTCGAGAGGGGGTGAGGAGAGGGTCACTATGTTGTGTAGTGTGCTCCTCTCACCCCATTCACCCAGGACTGCCTCCTCATCTAAAAACACACACAGCAAACACAATACCAGGCTTTGCTGTTTTTCAGTGCCACTACAAAACGCAAACAAAACAGAAGCCCTCAGAACACTGAGGCTTCAGCCCTGGTCACCCCACCTGAATGTTCCACAGTTTGCACTGCGTCAGGCTTTCTGCAGTGCAGGCGTGGGTGCATGTGTGTGTGGACCAGGGGTATTATTATCACTGAGGTGGCAGATTTTTTACCCAGTGAGTCCCCCCCCCCCCCCCCCAACTAGTAGTTTTAGAACTGTATTTTTGTTGTTGTTTTTCAACCTGTGTGGCTGACAGTCTGAAATAATAATGTGAGTCAAGGGAAAGTCCCTTTTCGATGTACTGAATGTGTCATTATTCAGGAAAATATCTTGGGGAAACATGCTCAAATGCTTGTTCATATCTTAGATGGTGCGTATGTATGAGGATACTTGCCCAAAGTTGTCAGCATAAGTATTCCTGTGCAAGCATTTGAAATCGGTATGGAGATTTCTTGTAACTGCCTTTTTTTTTTTACATTCCTGTCAGCTCACCTGGAACACTGATAAAAAGAAATAGAGACAGAGAGAGAGAGGAGGCAGAGTATAACACAGCAGAAAGCTCCCATTGAGAGAAGGAGAGCAGTAGCCTTAGTTATACATGGTGCTTTTGAAAGGCCCAACTGCCAAACCGTTCCTCATTTTTTTTTTTTTTTTGATATGTTTCCAGCATCTTCATGTAGAACAGCCTACCTGTGTCATAATATTGTGTAGGCCCTAAATGTGGGCTCGTAACTGTCAGGTTGAAAAGTAGCTTGCTCTTTTAAAGTGTTTCCAGCTAATTCATTCATTCTGCTCTACTACAGTAAGTGCACATACTGCAGGTTGCATCAAAGGTGAAGAGAGAGGAAGCAGTTGAAAAAAAACATCAGATTAACAGAGAAAGACAAATAATTCTGTGTGCTTATCAAATGTATGGGCCACGGTGGACTGTTAGGAGAGGTTCTTTTGTGTTATGGAGTTGTTTGTGTTTTATGGCCTTCTTATCCTTCACTCCTGTTCAGCTATATATCTTCTCAGGTTTTACAACTGCTGGCCTTGGGGGTGGGTTGGGGGAGGGGGACAGCCGTTTCTCACTGACACTTATGGTGCATCTCTGCTGGTAATAACACGTCTAATTAAACCTTTTAATGAGGGCTTTCATAAAACTTTAACAATGCCTTCCAGATCAACTGAACTAGTCTCTTATTTTTTTTTCTTAACTGTCTTCTTTGTAAGGTGATGCACATCAGACAGTGTAGAGGGATATAATATAAAGCCTGGGGTTGTATTGCTCTGACAGGAAAGAGTGACTTTCCCTGTTGATATGAAGAATTTCCCTGTTGATATGTTGAAGCTCACCTGTGTACCATTCAGACCTTACACTACGTCATAGGAGTAAGAGTTGCAGATATACCTAGCAAAACCAGGCTGAACTAAGCCCCTACCAGGCCTAACTGAAGTCTCCTTTGATTTTCCACCATAGTAACTAGGCTGCAATAGGGGAAATGCACACCACTTCATTACACACCAAGCCAGGAGATATTAATACATCTCAAAGCTCTCAAGTTGTAGTTTTACAGTATGCTTGCTAGTGAGGTTACATGAGAAGATACATCCTGTCAGGCACATTCTGTACTGACGCTTGCTAGAGTTGTACAATTTGTAAGTATGCAGCTACCCATTCTCTGAAATATGGTCAGAACTGACGTTGGACATTGAGGTCAGAGTTACAGTGACTTTGTGCTCTCACAGCAGGTTGAGAGTCTCAGAGGACTTAAGAATGTACAGCTCTGGGACATGATGTTAGCATCTGGCTTTATTTTCTGTGTGCTGTATATGTTAATCAGGGTGCCTTTGTCCTAAGTCTTCCTCTCTTGTTGGTCTGCAGAAACACTGATGGACACCAAATGGGCCACAACTGAGCTGTCCTGGACTGCACATCCTGAGACAGGGGTGAGTCATGCTGTATGCGTGTATGTGTGTGGGGGTGAATGCGCATATGTGGCTTTCCTAGACAGTTCAGCTCAATATATCCATTAATTATGGTGCTGTTTGCATTGCACAGAGTTTGTCTCCCTGTATACTACCCATGAATTAGAGATGCATACATCTCACTTCTCTTTTATCCCATTTGTCTCCATTAGTCTTGACTCCTCACTGGAAACCAGAACATGCCAGGCAGTGAGCACATCAGGAATGTCTTGACCTGTTGCATATATATACTGCCCTGCTTTGTCCCACACCAACTGACATTACCACTCCTGTGTTCCTTTCCCATGTGTCCTCAACAATGGAGACACGGCACTGACCCACACTTCAAAGCACTCCTCCCCTCCCCTTGGCTTTGTCTCGTCCCTGACTCGGGACCCTCCCCTTCCTTGCCACAGCCTGGCTTTTGGGTGCCCCATGAACCCCTTGAGCCCCCGCCATCCCACCCCAGCTGTTCCCAGTCTTCCCTTTATTTCTGAGCAACTTAGCATTAATACAGAGAGACACAGTCACGACCCCAGCCACAACAATCAGCATGCATCCCGCCCCCCCCCCCCCCCCCCTCATAAACCCCCGTTCATAGTCCACCAGTCCAGGGCAGGAGATGGCAAAGCCCCCACCCCCTCATAACTCCAACAGATGCTACTATTCAAGGGATGTGGTCCTCTATCACCCACCCCCCCGACTCCACTACCACCAGTGCCACCCCCTCCTCATTGCCCATCTTTGTCGGGAGTGGTTTTTTTGTTTGAATGGATATATATTTTCAGAGCGCTGTCTGTGTTCTTTATCCATGTAAGTGACATGTTGCAGACTTCTGGTGCCTTCACCCATTCTTTATAGCCCCATTTTTGGGTTCCTTCTTTTGTGGTCTCGTTTGGTCCGTTGCTCATGAAAATATTGCTTCTACTGTCTTATTGCCATGCCCCCCCCTTTGTTATTTCTTTATTTATCACACACACAGTTGCTCTTTTGGCTGCGATATACGACTGCGGCAGACATTTTGGGCAATGGGTAATTCAGGAAGAAAGCAAACAGCACGTTAGCTGTGAGTGTTGTGAGAAAAAAAAAACAGCAGGGACAGAGGTCCTGAAACAGTAAAAAAGGAGAGAAAGAAAAAAAAAATGGGAACATGTCCCAGACTGACTCACACTCTCCCTCGTAGTCTCCTCCACTCTCAGTCTGTGTAAGAATGGCATCCTCTCCATTAGTCATAAATTATAGAGCCCTTGATTTATCAAGATAAACAGAGATAATGCATCTCCCCACAATGTCGAGCCCCAGATGGAGGAGACATAAACACTGGTACGTCTGGTATGGCTTCGCTCCACACAGTATCCTCCCCATTTTCACCATGCATGTGAGGACACCGGTTATACCGAGGAAGCAGATGGAAGGTGGGGGAATTCCACCATTTTCCTGGGGTTAATAACTCTAATCTGGCTCTGGTAAGAAACCCTGTTTTTTATAGCTCAAACAACAAAGTGTACCACGCCCCTTTCATTGAAGCCAAAATTGATGACCGTGGTTTAAAATTATGGGACTGTACAGGAGAGGCAAGGAGCACATGGATGTCAGGAACTGCCATCAAGACAGGGCCATTGAGTGGGGGCATTTAGATTGGATTTTATTCAGATTTGGATGGGGGTTGAGTCTGAGAATGAGAATTGATCCCACCACCATTCACCTGGGAGGCCTTTCCTCCTGAAATTTAGCATCATTATCCCTCAGTGTCTGAAATTAAAACCTGAACCTTTGACTGTGAGTTATGTGGGCATCCTGCTGGCTGTGAGACACTAAAGAGAGGCCCGGTGCACTTACATAACCATTAATCCTCCAGATCAACTACATAATTCTCAAACCCGTTTTTCTTTTCATTTTTCACAAGCGGACCAATCAGTGGGAAACATCACAGTAGCAGCGCTGTCTGATGAGGAGCTGACCGCAGTAATATACCCAGAGCTATGTCCACTTCCCTGTGCGATTTATTACATCGGACAAAATCCTCATTGACAGCTCCTGCTATCTCCTGTCTCATTGACCTGGCCAGCGTTTATTGATCCCCTGCGTTCTCGCTCACAGGTCGCCTCTTGTATAAATGGCATCTCAAAGCGAAGTCTCAGTTAAGCTATGGCTCCTGCTGTCCCCCAGGGCCAGCTGGATGAATAGCCTGTCTCCTGCGCATCCATATCTTTGTGTTAATTAAAGCCCTTGGCTCCAGAAAGCAATGGGCTACTTTAGAAAACAAATTAAAGAGTCTCTTTTTTTTTGCCCCACCGGTCGATGTCATGCATTGCGACAGGTAGGACGTAGCACATTCACAAATTTGGCCGCAAATGGCTGATGTGCCTTTTTCCTGGCGTACCACAAAGGCTGACGTGTCTTATCATCAGTAACTGCACTGTCACTTAAGGGTAAACCTAATGGTGCACAGCTAAGTAATGGAGCCATAGAACTCAGAGATATTCCCCATGGTGCCTGAGTACAGAACGCTGTACATCTTATACTTTGTCACACGAAACAGCCCTCTTTGACTGAGGAAATTGTAAACATGCTGAGCAATTGGGTGTGGGTGTGTATGTGTGTGTGTGTGTGTGTGTGTGTGTGTGTGTGTGTGGGTGTGTATGTGTGTGTGTATGTGTGTGTGTGTGTGTGTCTGTGTGTGTGTGTGTGTGTGTCTCTGTGTGTGTGTGTGTGTGTGTGTGTGTGTGTGTGTATGTGTGTGTGTGCATAGGGGGCAATGTTAGTGAATGAATTGCCCTCAGGGGAAAATCTCACACAATTCCTTTAAACTAAATGAGTTTTTTATGCTGTTAATGATCATCACGCCTTTCTTCTTTCTACTTCTAACAGATACAGCTCTAGTTTTAATTTAGTGTGATAACAGAGAAAGAACACAGAGAGGAGAGGATTATTGTTTTTTTTCGGTCGCTGCTGAGAACGACACAATCATTGCTCCATAATTGAAACGTAATGGGTTGTGAAGCGACGCGGCGACTGCTCAAACCAGAATGGGGTAAACAGCCACTTGTGTTCCACATTAGGCGGTGGGACTGACAATCCATGATAATTGTGATAAATTGACTGTTTTCATCCTGATTCATCACCACGGTAAGCGGAGATGAAGGGTCGTGTTACGGAGAATGGCGCCCCAGCTTAATGACGTTGACTGGTGTGCAAACGATAAGACGCACAGCGAAAAAGCACCATGTGTCATTTCTCTTTCATACCTCCATTTCTAATCCCCCCCTTGATTTTCCTTGTCTGCTTCTCCTTTTGTTTATCTTAGCCTGTTAAGTACAAGGTGAGCTACATTTGTGAGCACGAGCCACGCTTTATCCGAATCCCTCACATAACTATCCACGCTGTCTCTAACTTAATGATTTGTAATTATCCAAATGTGTGCCGTATAATGTACTAGAACACTTCTAGCAATTTTGCAAGACTTAAAAGCTAGCATTTATGAACTGCAAATAGCAGAACAATATTCACCTAACTGTATCAAGTCCACAGGTGTAGAAATGAGAGCTTGAAGACAAAGCTATGCTCTTTGGCTCTAGGCATAATTTAATGTGATATCAGTCCAGTACCTGGCAGGCATTATAAACACAGGTAAGAGCAGCAGGCTTGTTCCCTAAACCTGTATCTACCTCTCACTCTGCTGTTATTTTTTTCTCACACAGTGGGAGGAGGTGAGCGGCTATGATGATGCCATGAACCCCATCAGGACGTACCAGGTGTGCAACGTGCGTGAACTCAACCAGAACAACTGGCTCCGCAGTGACTACATCCCACGCAAGGATGTGCTACGCATCTATGTGGAGATGAAGTTCACTGTTCGCGACTGCAACAGCATCCCTAACATCCCAGGCTCTTGCAAGGAGACCTTCAACCTGTTCTACTATGAGTCAGATGGGGACACAGCCACTGCCACCAGCCCCTTTTGGATGGAGAACCCCTACGTGAAGGTGGACACCATTGCCCCGGATGAAAGCTTCTCCATGCTGGAGTCTGGGCGGGTCAACACCAAGGTGCGCAGCTTTGGCCCACTCTCCAAGGCTGGCTTTTACCTGGCCTTCCAGGACCTGGGCGCCTGCATGTCTCTCATCTCTGTCCGCGTCTTCTACAAGAAGTGCTCCACCACCATTGCCAACTTCGCTGTGTTCCCTGAGACGGCCACGGGGGCCGAGGCTACCTCCCTGGTGATCGCACCAGGTACCTGTGTGCCCAATGCCCTGGAGGTGTCCGTCCCCCTCAAGCTGTACTGCAACGGCGACGGCGAGTGGATGGTTCCTGTGGGCTCATGCACCTGTGCAGCTGGGTTCGAGCCTGCCATGAAGGACACACAGTGTCAGGGTGAGTGCAGTATTGAATAGTGCATACGCCCTTTTGAGGTTGCAACAGAACACAATACAAATAACAAAACCTGCAGGGCAGAATACAGCATCTTTTTCTGTGCCATAAAATAAAGGTCTGGTAGAGCACATGTCTGGTTGAGGGAAAGGTGAATTAAAACAGCAGGGTTCTCAGCTGTAATAGAGAGCAGAAGACAGTGGGGAACAGGGGGGTGGCAGAGAAGTAAACAGCAGACTTGAGGAGCAAAGGTCAAATGGAGAACAGGAGCAGGACGGGACAGCACATTCAGAGACATCGATCGAGGGCTGGAGGAGTGAGCTGCAGAGAAATGTTAACACAGTCATTCAGAAGGATAGAGAGGGACAGAGCTAGTAGTGAAGCTAGCCCAGTTCAAGGGGTGGCCAGACCCAGTGTTGCACCAATCTGATATGATTGTAATGGGGCATCCCTCCGGGCTTATGTTAAGAAAAAGGATGAAAAACAAAGAGGAAATGGGCCGCTGTTTCCCTCGCAGACAAATCTGAATGTGTGCCTGCGTTTAGGGGGCCGGTGAGGGAGGGTGCCCCTGTAAATCTCTCACACCGTGTGGTTAAAAACTCATTTGTTTGCTCTCGGCGGCTCAAGGTTAAAGCCCTGGCGACTGGGCCTGATAAAAAAGCTCTCTAATCAAGCCGACCGGAAACTGGAGGGGGGATAAATCTCACAGTCGCCGCCTTAATCTGAAGGCCGTTGGACTCATTAATACCCTGCCAGAGCTCAGTGAGGACATCCACATGAATATTAATCGATGAGACCAGTTTTTCACGCCCGATTTTAACCCCCCCCAACCCCCCCCCCCCCACCTCCGTTCTTGTTTCTCACTTCCAATTTCAGCACAAATTCTAATCAGTTATTTAAGCCCCGCGTGCTGCATGAGAGGATAGGAGAAGAGAGAGAGAAATCTGCAAAAAGAGCCTGCAGGATTTGCATTTTCTCTGCCGTCTCCTTCTCCTTCCCACTTTTTTCCCTCACTCTGACAGAAGTGGTGGTGGAAGAGGAGGGAGCATAAAAGGAAAAGGCTGACTTTTTACCTTCCTGGAAGCAATTGATCAGCACTTTCACTCTTTCAAAAAACAACTTGCCTTGTTTAAAGGGAAAACGCTCTTGACTGCCTCAATAGAGACTGGGTTCAGTGCAGGCAATTTCAGGTTACCCTCAGATCTTGTCTGAATTGAAGACAGGGGCTTGTTTGAAATATGACAAAATTTTTCATTGTATAGACATATAAGGAGCTGTCTGCCTTTCTCTGTCCTTGGTTATGGTGTGATGTACTGATAGCAGTGGTATTATCCAGCCTTGGAATACATAGTCAACAAACCTTTTTATCAGTACAATATATGTTAGATATTGCTAAAAATGTTTCCTATTTTCTGTCACAGCTTTACACATCCAAGAGAGCTGCTTCTAGCTGCTGGGCTGAGTGGACTAATAGTTAACTGTCTTTATGGAAATGTGAAAACAAAAACACTTTTATTGTTGAAAGACTCCTCAGTGAGTGTCACCTGCTGCCTTAAGCAGGAACGGGGCACCAGGGGGATGGGGGACGCATGCTAGCACATATGCTTGAAGGCATGTGTTTGTAATACAGGAAGGCAGAGTGCATGTGTGTGCAGGGCAGTTGCGATTTCAAAAAACAGGCAAACAAACAAACCCACACGCAAACAGACAAAAGCAACACAGCAACTCCACCAAGAAACAGAACATTATCGCTGAAACTTAGTAGATGACAGTATCACCTGCTGAAACACTAATGTAAAATAGAAATGAAAATGTAAAAAGCTGACAGCAAACAGTGTTTAAGCAGGTTAACAGTTAAAGTTTGGGCTTCCATGTTGTTTGTTATGGTGTCAATGGCCTTACTCTCCCCCTCTCTGTCCCCCATGCAGCCTGCAGTCCTGGGACATTCAAGTCCAAACAGGGTGAGGGATACTGCTCCCCATGTCCCCCAAACAGCCGTGCAAGCTCGGGGGCCTCCAACCTCTGCTCTTGCCGAAATGGTTTCTACCGTGCTGACAACGACTCACCAGACTCCCCTTGCACCAGTAAGTAAACAAAACATGTCCTTCAATGACTCAAATAGAAATCATCAAATAGAAACACAAACACACACACTCACATATATACTGACAGAACCATGAAATCACTGCCTCCAGTTTTGTATTCATTTATTGACTGGAATTTATGTGCCTCAAACTGATCTCCGTATTGATTCATTGATGCGCATATGTGGTTCACTCACATGAGTTCCTACTTAATCCCCACCCACCTCGAGGGTGGCTTCCGCAAACAGACACGTGATTCCACATGGACACTCGCCTACTCTGAAGCTTAAATAAAAGGGCACTCCACTATATAGCTCCCCAAAAAGGGTGGGTGACCAGCCAGTTTCCATCGCTGCATAACAGCACCTTGTCAGACAGTGGGAGAGGTGGAATGAAAAAAAAATTGCTGCTTGATTCCTGGCAGGTGTGCAGAGGGTTTTATCAGAATGCTCGGGGGCCTAATTGCATGCACACAAGTCTTTATGCGCAATAAACGGAGCCGTGCTCAACTGTTATCAGGAGAGTCGGCAGCATGGAGCCCACTGGTCTGTGCCGGAACGCTGCTCTGGCAAGGAGCAAAGGCATTTATCTGCTGGATGTACCTTACCAAAGCAGAAAAAAGGACGGCCGAAACTAATCCTTGGGCTGCTGTGTGCTTTTTTTTCACATTTTTGTTTTGAGTTTTGTTTGATTCTCCCACAGAGCTGGCAGAGATAAGGCCTCAGTAATTGGATAAGAGTTGCTTTAGCTCTGCCATTAACCCCCTGAGCACTTTTCCACACACAGCCCTGTATACAAACAGCTCTAATCTCGACTCACAAACCTGCTGTCCTCCCTGCTGCAGAATCCCCCTGCCGTGACATGTCCTATGTGTGGTGATGGCAGCCACACTCATATGCACGCAGGCATGTGTATTATGAAAAGCAATATCAACACTCATGCTCAATAAGTCACTCTGATGAGTATATGGCCTTACAGAGAGAGAGAGAATAAAAGAGAGTGTGCACCTGAACTCTTTCTCCTTGTCTTTCCTGTTTCACAGGGACGAGTAAATAGTGTTGATGATGAGCAATTGAATGTACTGTAGTTTGTTATTAAACAGATTATGCTAAGACCAGCCCTGGCTTGGTAACCAAAAAAACGGCCATGTGAAAGCAAGCCCCCTGTTGTCTCCACAGCTGTCCCCGGGCCTCCCCGGAATGTCATCTCCAGCGTGAATGAGACCTCCCTGGTGCTGGAGTGGAGCGAGCCGCGTGATGCAGGCGGCCGGGACGACCTCCTCTACAATGTCATCTGCAAGAAGTGCCTGCCAGAGCGGGGCATGTGCTCTCGTTGCGATGACAACGTGGACATCTCGCCCCGCCACCTGGGTCTGACGCAGAGGAGGGTGGCCGTTCGCAACCTTCAGGCCCACACCCAGTACAGCTTTGAGATCCAGGCTGTCAACGGTGTGTCCAACAAGAGCCCCTACTCCCCGCAGTTCTCCGCCGTTAACATCACCACAAACCAAGCGGGTCAGTATCACCACGAGCTGTGACACTGTAACACCTCTCCCCTGTCCTCCCAGACCCTTCATCCCACACTTGAGGTTCTTGCCCTTTCCAAGTCCTTAGAGTTTACTTGCACCCGAGCTCAAGCGCTGGAAGATGCAGGTGCAGACAAAATGGGGGGTTTTGTTGTTGCTGCAAGCCTACGGACAGTCTCAGAATGGGAGGCTTTGCATTGTGTGCTTACTCCACACAATGCCGCAAAGAGCAAAATAGCACAACACAAGCCTACCAGCAATGAACGTCCTGCCCAGCACACTGTACCACAGCACCTATTCAGCAGGCATGCATTGCAGAGTTCAGTGTGAGTTGTTAGAACGGGCATCTTAATGTGCCATGTGTGGGGCCATGTGTGCAGGCTGGAGATGCTCAATTGCAAAGGCTGGCGGAGACAGCCATGGGATTATCCTTCTCCATCTCCTTGTGTTCCACAATACTTCTGTTTCTATACAAAGGCCCAGGAATGCCTCCTATTTGCACTTGGGGGGCTGCTACCTCGGACCCAGTAATTTGCTATTGTCGCCTTGAGGGTCAACCGTGGGGTTACATGGACCCCCAAACCTCACCAGAACGCCAGGTCAGAAGGATGGGGTGGTTGGGCTGTGATCAGATTATCCTGAAGGTTCTCCCAGGGTGTCCTTGAATATTCATTCACCTTTTAAGACCAAAAATAAATAAGGGGTATAAGCTGTTGTGCCACCATGGTTACCCAATGTTCAGCAGGAGGAGGCCCCTTAATCCTGGGGTGAGAGTGACCGGGGAATCAGCCCAGGGAGCATTGTCTGTGGGGAGAGGTTTGGAGGGAAGTGGGGGTGGCTGTAGAAGGGGTGGGGTGGCTACTGCAGAGCAGGGAGTTTGAGATTGACTAGGGAAATAAGGAGAGGAGGGGGCAATGACAGAAGCAGAAGAATAAAGAGCTACAAGCGAAAGGATCAAAGAACCGGACTTAGGGATTAAAAACCTTTCAAGAAAGCAAGTGTGAGAGAAAGAGAGGAAGAAATGTGTCAGAGAGGGGAAAACAAAGAGGTAAAGAGTGGAAAGGAGGAAGGAAAACATTAAAAAGAAGTGAAAACAAAGTTCTAGAGAATTGTACAGATGCCATAAAGGAACAGTAAAGAACAGAGGAGTACCTGTATGGACGAACTTGACAGGTTAGACTAAAGGTGCAAGAATCAGTGAATGACACACTCCCAACAAAGAACGTTCCCAAGGAAGTGGAAGAGAGAGACCAAGGAAGAGGAAGGCTGTTTATACTATTTTGGTTAGAGGTGATGAGAAGAAGAGGAGTCTGAGACAGGTTGAAGCAGTGTGTGTGTTTGTGTGTGTATGTGTGTGGTTCAGGGCATTGACTGAATTTGCAAGAGGCTTACTCACAGGCTTGTCTGTGGACTCTCCTGTCACAGGGGAATTAAGGACCATTGTCAGAAAGGAAGCAGAAAAGGAGAAGGAAAAAGAGAGGAGCATACCAACTACACCATGCGATGTACAATAAAGCTCCTACATATTCAATTATGTCAATGAACCTCTGAGTTGCAGATGAATAAGATAAGTTTGCAAAATGTGTGGTGTCCACTGAAATCCTTGGTGTTCCTTCTCCTTTCATAGCCCCATCTGCAGTTCCTACAGTCCACCTGATGGGGGCCACAGCCAGCACCATGAGCCTCTCCTGGCTGCCTCCAGAGAAACCCAACGGAATCATCTTGGATTACGAGATTAAGTACCATGAGAAGGTGAGCAGCAATGTAAGTCTATGGCTCTAATTCCATCCTATTTCACATTTTACCTCAGCAAAAGGATTTGTGCCAGAATTTCATTCTTCCCCCAGTGTCCTTTGTTTCTGCGGTGCCTGTCGCTTCCCCCCTTTTCGCTCTCCCACTCTCAAACTTGTGACGCGCTAATGCTTTACGCGCCGGGCCAAAAACTGGCAGAGGATTTACATTGTGGAAAACAAAGGCTTGTCATATCTGCGCTCCCGTTGTTGTGTTGCATTGGTGGATAAACCACTCGGCGTAAAGGGAGAGCTTGTTGAACAGCACAGAATGGGAGCTGATGTGCGAGCGTTGCTGTTATCTCCACGCCGCAGGACCAGGGGGAGGCCATCGCACACACGATGACAGCGCAGCGGAGCTCCGCCCGCATCGAGGGGCTGAAGGCGGGCACTCCATACGTGGTACAGGTCCGAGCCCGGACCGTGGCAGGTTACGGCCGCTACAGTATCCCTGCGGACTTCAGCACCAACCTGCAGAGTATGTGGCCCCCCTCATTGCCCCTTTTCCCCTTTTGCCCATGTTCTTACTGCATTCATCTAGCATCACGTTTCCTCCAGAGATTCCTATTTACATTGTCTGTTTGCTTCCTCTTTGTTCCAATAGAAGGGTTCCACCAGCCCACTCAGAACATCTCTTAGCATTTGAGATGACATTGCAAATGTTTCCAGCCGCTCTTGAAATCAAAAAGAATCTGAAGAAGAGTATAGTGGGGCTGTTATGCAAGACAGTTTCAGGCGATCTGGATCTTCAAAGAGATCTGCAATGAGCGAGTGGGAGGAGAATACCGATAGGTAGAGATATGCATGAGTTCAGTCTTTTCCCCCACCAGCAGCAGCAGCAGGGGTGCACAGTATGTGTTACTGACATGAGTGGTGGATAACCTCAATCACCCTGCCTCCTACAGGTGACCCTGAGAAATCCCTGCAGGAGCAGCTGCCCCTCATCGTGGGCTCTGCCACGGCTAGTCTGGTCTTCATTATTGCTGTTGTAGTCATTGCCATCGTCTGCCTCAGGTGAGCACTAATGTCATAGTATGTAATTTCCTTATAAACCGTTATCCAGGGCAAATTACACAGTTTACATAACTTACTTTTTACATGCAGTTCATTTATACAGCTGGATTGCCTATTGACAGGTGAAGCACCTTGCTGAAAGATAGTACAGCAATGCCCCAACTTGGAACGGACACCTCCCCGTGTACCATGACATGACTCACACACTACACACAGTGTTCTTTTTTCCCCACTTTACTCACCAAACCCTCTGGCTATTTAAAGGTTCTGTGGTGGTCCACTTTAACTGTGAATGTGTAATGACCACCTGTCAGACCCTTTTTCTCTGTTCCTTGAAAGCGGCTGCTCTCAGTTTTTTCTCCCTAGGCAAGCCAGAAGCCAAACTTGCCTGGGTTATTCCAGTAGAACTTCAGATCTATTCTGCAGATAGGGTCTGGAATCAAACTTGATGATTCTGCATCCGCCTGGATATCATTTTTTTCTTTCTGTGCTGTTGCCAGATTAACTCCCAGCACACCCCCTCCCACTATATTCAAAGTTTGCAGGCAGCATTTCACGTTAATCTGGACTGCTGCTCCACTTGTAGTTCTTTGAATAAGAAAGCAGCTTTCTATGAATTATAGATGGATGTCCTTAACGTGAACACACTGTACACCTCGACTCGGCTGTGGGCCGCATTCTGTAATTGAGCAGCTGTTGAGCACGACAAGTTGCTTGTGCACCGTGCTTCTCAGAAGCAGGCAGCACTACTCTGCTGCACAGAGCCAGCTCCAGTCTCCCAAGTGAAGATTTTGGGCTTTACCTGCAGCACCGCATCCACTCTGCAGACTTCTGGCCCAATTGCCTCCAGTGCCACACCAGGGTAGCCTGGAAGCGATTGTGGCCTCTTGCTCTTTTTCTGAGCTTGTGGCAAAAGAAGTTTGCAGACTGATGCTGTTCTCATGGTATACACAGTTTACAGCATGCCCTGTACTGACATGCTCCACTCCATCATGCCAGAATAATCTTTCCCCCCCCCCCCCCTTCTTTTTTTTCATCGTTACATTGTGTTTCAGTATCTTAGTGCGTCTACGAAACAGAAGCCCTTGCATATTCCGGAACCGCATTAGAATTGGAAATGAGATGCAAATCACCAGGGGGTATTATTGCCCCGGTTACTGGTTAGACAACAAAGGAACCACATTAACATCTAATTTCAACCCCCCCCCCCCAACACACACACACACACACCCCAACATTAATGGACTGATACTAGAGAAAAGAAAAAAGATAAAAGACAGAGAATGAAATGAAGATCTTGGACTCCGAACTACAGCATGGGGATTGAATAGTGCAGTCTGTTTGGACACCGCAGAGATGAAAATTGTGATCGTATTTGCTCCTTGTTTTTTAATATCCATCATACTTTCTTGCTTTGACTGCTGTTTTTGAGGTGTTGTCTTGCAATGACTCTCTTGAGAGACATGAGACATGCCGTTGCGCACCTTAATTTGATCGTGTTCTTTAGTTTCAATAGGCTTTCAGCTCAGTCAGGCTCCCACTTGAAGCTCTGGCAAGGTATTCATACTTCTGATTAGCAAAGCCAATTCTACCATGATGCCAGATTTTGCATATTGTTAGGTAAGGTGTAGGGTCCAGGTCACATGATTTAGTTTGTTTTGTTCTTGCCAACAGGAAGCAACGCAATGGCTCCGAGTCAGAATACACAGAGAAACTGCAACAGTATAGTAAGTCTCTCATTGTTTCATTTAATACATGCTCACTTGTGCATGATCAACATTCCAGTCCCTGGCATTTGGTTTGAACCATTTAAAAGCTATATGTGGCATGAACCTACATCACTTAATCACAAAAGACATTATCAATGCCTGCTATGGAAAACAGCCTTTGTTGTGTCCCCAGCTGATGTGGTTCCTCTTTTCTGCACTGCCCCCTCAGTCACTCCTGGGATGAAGGTCTATATTGACCCTTTCACATACGAGGACCCTAATGAAGCTGTCCGCGAGTTTGCCAAAGAAATCGACATCTCCTGTGTGAAGATCGAGGAGGTCATCGGGGCAGGTAACCGACACAAGCTCCTGAGCAGCAGGGGGAAGACTGCTATGCACTTCCAGGCCATACCGTTAGAGGACTTCAATCCAAGCGGTACTTTCATTCACTTAATAACCCCCTCCCCTCCAAAACCCCCTAACTGCTTCACTTACAAGAATGCTCCTGTGGGGTCGCCGTGCCTTCAGAATTCCTGTCCTGTCAATTAAGCTGATTCCTCCCATTCTTGAGGTCTCTCCCTGGCCAGAACTGTGTCCAACTGACCTAATCACTTTATGGCTTTTCCATCAGTGGTTGTCCCTCCTGCTCCTTGAGAATGTCTTGATTCACCTCCCTAATCCTTTTCACTGACTAGTGTCAGTCTTTATGGACACTGTTGCAGTTTGTTGCAGAAATGTAGTGATGGTTTCTACATAGCTCTGTCTAAAAGCTGCAGGACAGTGACAAAGCGGGACCAGGGCTGGCCACATCTGACTGGAAGAGGTCCTATGGAGTGGACTTGCTGCTTGCCCCCAGCTCTACAGCTATGCTTCTAACTCTGCTGCTACTGTTAGAGCCTGTCACGTCCCAGCCTTGCCTTAAGTGACAAACCCACCCTGTCCCTCCCTTCCTCCTTCCCTTCTCCTTCCAACTCCCAAACACACACACACACCCTCAGGTCCCCGATGCAAACCATCCACGGTCCCCAAGCTCCTCTCCCCTCCCCTCTCCCCTTCTCCTGCCCTCCCACCCACAGATGCCTAATACCCCCCCCCCCCCCCCCCACCCCACCCCAATCCACCCCTCCTTTCCACCCACTGTGTCCCACACCTTGTCGTTTCCTTCCCCTGTCCCTCACTGCCACCACCTCACCTCTCTCGCAGTCTCTCCTTCCCCCTGGATCCTCAGTTCTAACCAATAACTGTCCCTCTCCCTCTCTCCCCCACTCTCCCCCGCTCTTCCCCCTCCTCTCTTCCCCCCTTCTCTCTCTGTCTGTCTCCTTCTCTCTCAGGAGAGTTTGGGGAGGTCTGCCGTGGTCGGCTGAAGCTTCCCGGCCGGCGGGAGATCATTGTGGCCATCAAGACGCTAAAGGCCGGCTACACTGAGCGACAAAGGCGGGACTTCCTGAGCGAGGCCAGCATCATGGGTCAGTTTGACCACCCCAACATCATCCGCCTTGAGGGTGTAGTGACCAAGAGCCGGCCGGTCATGATCGTCACAGAATTTATGGAGAATGGAGCTCTGGACTCTTTTCTCAGGGTAAGAGACCTAGGAACACCGGACTCACATTGGGATACATGTATCCATCACCTAAACTTTTGGGTTGTTCTATTTAATGTCTTGACTGCAGACATTTGCAAACATCCTGCTTATGACATTGTATAATAGTCCAGCCTAAGGATGTCAAACACCACAAAACCAAAGATATGGGGATGCTAGAGGAAAAAAAATATGATTAGTTATTTACTGAATAGTGTTAGTTATGTGGTTGGTAGTATTTGTTTTGCAGTTAAGTTGAGTAGCATGGTCTCCATTGTACATCCATAGTCTGATCCTGAGTCCTTGCCACAACTCAGCACAAGAAGCAAGGTAGTCTCTCTGTTAACAATATTTTTTCTTATTCTCTTTGTTTCGTGTGGAAAGGCCTTCACCACACAGCTGTAAGGCTCTAGCAAACACTGTGTTGTCTCTGACATTTCGAGAAAAATCAGCCAGTCATGAATAATGGCCTCATAGGAATATTAAACACAGGATGATGGAGAGAAAGTGGAAGAGAGAAGGACAAGGATATTTTTTGATCAGATGAATGTGTCTTGTGAGCTCTGGATGCTGACCTCCTGTCTCTCCCTGACAGCTGAATGATGGGCAGTTCACTGTCATCCAGCTGGTTGGGATGTTGAGGGGCATCGCAGCGGGGATGAAGTACCTCTCTGACATGAACTATGTCCACCGCGACCTTGCTGCCCGCAACATCCTGGTCAACAGCAACCTGGTGTGCAAAGTGTCTGACTTTGGCCTGTCCCGCTTCCTGGAGGATGACCCCACAGACCCCACATACACCAGCTCTCTGGTCAGTGTGTGACTATTAATAAATACAGTATGTACAATGATACACACAGACAGGCATTCTCATATATATCCAAGCCCTATAAATCCATTCTTTGTGTTGATCTCTGGCATATTATGGTAGTGTGTTGACACCTGTGGGTGTGTCCCTGCTTATCTGCATAGCTGACCATGTGACTTGTCTGTGTTCCTTTAGGGAGGCAAGATCCCCATTCGCTGGACAGCCCCGGAGGCCATTGCCTACAGAAAGTTCACCTCGGCCAGCGATGTGTGGAGCTATGGCATCGTCATGTGGGAAGTGATGTCATATGGCGAGCGCCCATACTGGGATATGAGCAACCAGGACGTGAGTGTGACATACTTTTGTCCTTTTCTGTCTCTCTCTCTCTCTGATCTTATCAGGCATTCCCTGATGTCCTGCCCTCTCCTCTGCCCCTCCCTCTAGGTGATCAACGCCGTGGAGCAGGACTACCGGTTGCCTCCTCCAATGGACTGTCCCACCGCCCTCCACCAGCTCATGCTGGACTGCTGGGTGAAGGAAAGGAACCTGAGGCCCAAGTTCTCACAGATTGTCAACACACTCGACAAGCTCATCCGCAACGCGGCCAGCCTTAAAGTGGTCACCAGCACGCAGTCCGGGTGAGCAGACAAGACAACATTGAAACACACACACCCAACACCCACACAAGGATATGCACCATGGAACACAGAGTCCAAAGTTGCAGCTGCTCATACTGGCACACCAGGATGACTACAACAGAGCAAACTTACATGGATGCGAAGAAAAGTTCTGTAGTTCAATCACTGTGGAAGGTCAGACATCTGAGGGTCACATTGCATTATGCAGCAAACCAACGCCCGGTAAATCAGCAAAGCTGCAACATGTCAATGTAGCATTGGGGAAAACTGTGCAAATCAGGGTAGCCACAGTTCAATAAAACATTGGAGGTAATTGTGCATCAACAGAGATGTCAATAATTTAACATCTGCAATAAATGTGAGCTTTTTTAGGCTGTGTCTCCTCTGCACAAGGGTTCTTTGATTCTAATAGCTTAGGGGGACTTGAGGGGAGACGGATGACCTATCTATCTATCCTTGTGTCAGGGCCTGGGACTTGAAGAAGGGAGACAGTTTTGGGGGCAAGAGGAAACTCAGGGCAGCCATTGTGATGATGGCTGTGAAGACTGAGCGGGAGTAATTAGCTAGATTAAGGAAAAGTAAAGATGGGGATGTTTTTAATTAGCTTGCTAACGAGATTTTAAACGGGCCAGCGGAGAGGTGGCCTCCCACTGAGCTTGGTGAATTAGGAGTGAGAGGTGTACTTGTGTTATTGTGTACACACGTTTTCCCGCACTTTGGCGCATCTGTCTTCCGGCTCATGTGGAGATGAGGTTGCGTCTGCGACCGCCTCTGCACATCATCTGTGCTTGAGTGCATTGAATTTTTTTTTTTTTTGTGCAACGCGGGCTGTAATGTGCACTTCTAGTGTCTCATGGTCCCAAGCACGTTCCTGCCTTGTCCCTCAACTGTAGATGGAGAGTAGGTGAGTGACAGCAGTGAGGTGATAACGCCGGGGGCCTTTACCACCCAGGGCTGAGGGCGGGGTGGGCACGTATTAATGGGCGTCAGCCTTTGGGTGGCTGCTGCCACTGGCTGTCCTGTTGGCAAAGGGGCAAGATCCCTGTAAATGAAACTTAGGGAAGGGGCAACAATGACCCATTAAGAAAACCTTCCTGTTAGGTTAATGACCGTGAGCCCTGTAGCCCAAAACGCAGACTTATTAAAAATCACTCTCCCCATCAGTCCGCACCCCAAGTCTCAATAGAGCCTCTGTACACCCTTAATAACTTTCTTTCTGCTTTTAATTGTTAATTAATCTAAAGCCATCAAAAGACGACAAGGATCAGCAGAGCAGAGAGCAGAGAGACAGTGGTCCCCTTTCTCTTCTTTTCCCTTTCACTCCACGCTTGCCCCTCCCGCCTCCTCTCTCTGCCACTTCAACTTTTATTACTACAGTTTAGAGCTTAGACTAAGGATGACTGATGTATAGCAGATAGGTAATTTATTTTGATCTGTTTTGGATTTATGAAAGTCAACGTATTACATTGGTGTTGACAAATGCATACATGTGTGCCTCAGTTACAAACATTTCTATATGGAAACTCCTTTTCAGTAGGTGCTGTTGGCTCACATTTCAACACACTGCCGTTCCCTGTAAAGGAGCCATTGCATGTCCAGGTGTCTCTGTCCCTGTGTGTCAGTCCTTCCTGTGTCACCAGCCTAGTCCCGCACAGTGGAGAAGTGGGCAAGTTGTTGGCGACCCTACAGGGTGGGAGAGGTAGTGGGGGGGTGTGGGGGTAAGGTTCCGTGGTGGAGGTGAGGCGCGACCTAACCCTCTCTCTCTCTCTTTCTCTCCCTCTCTCCCCCTGTAGGGTCTCCCAGCCCCTCCTTGACCGTTGTGTCCCTGACTACACCACCTTTACCACTGTGGGTGACTGGCTGGACGCCATCAAGATGAGCCGCTACCGTGAAAACTTCCTCAATGCTGGCTTTGCTTCCTTTGAGCTGGTGGCACAGATGACTTCAGAGTGAGTGGGCAAAGGGCTCGGTGTGTGTGTGTGGGTTGGGAGGTGGCGGTGTGAGTCTGGGTTATTAAGAGGTCTCTCATAATAACCCCCAACAATACCAGGTGGCCTTGTTCCTCATAGCTCTTCCTCATGTTTGTCCAGGAGTATGAAGCAAAGGTGA
This sequence comes from Megalops cyprinoides, assembly GCF_013368585.1. Taxonomy (NCBI): domain Eukaryota; kingdom Metazoa; phylum Chordata; class Actinopteri; order Elopiformes; family Megalopidae; genus Megalops; species Megalops cyprinoides. Next base: position 36,405,567 of record NC_050584.1, on the reverse strand, counting down.
GCTGGTCATCTTGACACCAGATGAGATCCATAGAAGTGCAAATGGAGAAATAAAATAAAAGACTAGGGAATTAATCATTTGAGAGTGAAGAAGAAAGAAATTGGTGTATTAGATAATTGAGGAATTGGAGCATCGTATGGTGGAGATGGAGGAGAAAGTAGTTTGTACAAGTATCCACTAGTTTCTGTCTCCCCTCTATTATATAGTCGCAGACCTTAAGGTTTATGAATGTGTATGACCTGTAAGTACCTACAGGAAAGAGTCTTAAATTGTGAGGAACTTCCCATCCCTCACAATTGCAATAACAAAACAGGGAATGTGAATTACTTTCTTGTGATCAAATAAATGAATAAGGATGAAAATGATAAATATATCAACCTCATTAGGCAGAGGATAGGGGATAGAAGAAGAGGTAATTTGTTTCAATTTGGCAACCTGACAGGTGTACCAATCAGTGGGCTTCTCCTGTTCTTAATGCCTGGTAATTCTCCTAATGGTCTTCATTTATTATCATTTTATCCTTCGTTGCTGGCATGATGAGGGTGGTGTGGCAGAAGAGGAGAAAAAAACACTATTAATTTGCACGAAATCCCAGTGATGAGGCCTGTTGAGCTGAGGACAAGGGAGGCAGACGGACGGGGGGCTACTCATTCGGCTAATCACTCTCCCAGACGCGGCTGTTCATTTACTCGCCAGCTATCGGCAGGGGAAAACAAACAGAACCATACAGAAAAAAAATGTCCTCGTTATAGCTCTGAAAAAAGAGCAAGGGCAGATGCTGTTTCGTGAGACTACTTCGATGGCTCCCCTTGTTAGTGCCTCTGCTGGTTAAGAGAATGTAGTGCCATTACATTGAGCCGCTGGCTCAATGAGCGAATGAGTGAGTGAGGAATATTCCCATTCATGAATGATGTAAAACTGATGACAGATGGAGTTCTTCTTTTTATAACACTGGCATGTTTGCCATGGACTCCACAACACATGTTCATTATCGCCCCATTGATTTCTTTGAAAGTTGGGACTGGTGCATTGAGACTAACCTGGGGGCAGACCTTGTGTATGACTCAGTGTTTGAGTGCAGCGATGTGAATTCAGACAGCTGTTTCACAACAGGGGCAGAGACCCAGGAGAATTATTAATCTCTCTCGCGACCTTCTCTCTCCACACCTTTGATCATACACTCACAATGTGCCACACATGGTAAATAAGTGCGCTGTATTCTGAGGAAGGCCTATGTATGCAGCTGTCTGGGTGCGTGACTCTGTGTGCATGTTAAATGTATGCACCAGTGTCAGAGACCATGTGCTCTGCCCCTGCTAGTGGGTGGACATGCAGCTGCATGCACGTGGGTGCTAAGGTGCACATGTGCTTCTCCCTGCACAGAGAGGTCGAACTCATTTTGAGTGAAACGTCCATCTGTCACAAATGTTTCCTTCCCAAACTGACTTGTGCCCCTCAGAGTTACATGTGACACCTATTCCTCTCCTTCTGTAGGGACCTCCTACGGATAGGGGTGACATTGGCTGGCCACCAGAAGAAGATTCTGGGCAGCATCCAGGACATGCGGCTACAGATGAACCAAACACTGCCCGTCCAGGTCTGAAGAAAAAGGAGGTGGGACCGTGCCAGAGAGACCCAATGGGAAAGCTCAGCTGCCTGATCGTCTCTGCCAATCAGAAAACTGGCTTGCAGTGCCTCAGACATTTTTTTCTCCATTTCCTGTTTTCCATGTTATTACTGCGTTTCCATCTGAAAGACACTCATTATGATTATTTTGTAAATTTAAAAAGAAAACCCATATCCCTTCCGTGCCTCCTGGGGTCGGGCATGGGCCTCTGTTTGCATGCGTGTGTGTGTTTCATGAGGATGGGTGGGACTTCACTGATTTCCTGAGCTGTGTCACTTCCTCCCCAACTCTCCCACCCCATCAGAGTATCCGCAACAGAGGATGGAAAAGACCAAACATGGCTTGAGTAACAAAAAAGAAACAAAACTGAAAAAGCGAACTAGCTTTTTCACAAAAAGAAAAAAAGTGTTTGGACGGCCAGAGGATAGCAGAAAATCTCTCCTGTAGTGATTTTATTTGTGTGTTTTCCCATCTTCATATTGAAGATGATTTATTTAAAGGGCACATGCCTGTGGAAGAAAAGAAGGTTACAAACAAGCTGGCTGAGATGTGATGGAAAGGCAAGAAGAGGGAGCCGAGATGGCAACATTGTCACCAATTCAATATAATGGATGGAATTCTAAAAGAAAATGACTGATGTTTCCTCAGTCAGGAAGCAATGTTAAAGCGGGTATTTTCACGATGGCTGCGATGGTTTGGAAGTAATCATAGGCTGTGTTTTGTTATTATAATTGCTGTTCATTTGTGTATCAGCCTGTTTTTGTTTGGTTGGTTTTTTCAATTGTTTCATGTTATTGGGAGAGCTGCGTTTCAAGCGGGCTGGTCTGCTCTGTGTGACTCCAAGGTGTTCATGACCCCTCTCACAGGACAATGGGTGCAGTCTGGGGAGACAAGGACACAAAAAACAGACTGACCGGCCTTTGCATTGTGCGTGCGAGAACGTGTGTGAAAGTTTACACACAAATACTGTACAATACAGCTTCAACTATGCGCCACAATGGAAAGTTTGCGCATGAACCGAATTGTGACAAGAAACAATTATTTCTGAAAAAGTTACTCTGTGGACAATTGTTAACTTTTTTATTGGATCCAAAATGAAAATAGTTTAAATATATATATGCATTGTTCACAAACTGAAAGCAACGACAAAATGAGACCATACATATTTTCTACTATTATGTGGATTTACAATTAATCTCTTGTTTACTTTCTTCATTTCGCCTATGTATTTATTTCTTCCCTTCCAGGTAAATGGGCCATTAGAACTGTGCAGTTAAACAAAACCAATCAATAGGAAAAAAACACCCTGAAGGACAATTGTGAAAATGAATTGATAATTATAACAATCTCATATAAATTGAATATTGTATTTTTGTTGTTGTTCTAAACAGCCTGTACAAGTTTTGTAACAAAAAAAAAAGAAAGAAGTTGCAACAAAACACAAGGATACCCAAGGAAACCATTGAAGCGTTATCATGAGATGCCAGTGTCGTGTGGATTTTAATGGAATGAGTAAATTGTGAAAGGGAGGTATATAGATCAGGACAAAGAAACTAAGGAATGTAAGGAGACAGAGGATGTGGTGAAGAGAATGTCCTCTGTCTTCTCTTGTCCTTTCATCACGGTGAACCATTTCAGTGCTGTGACATACAACAATCTGACACACAAAGTGCTTGTAATTCTTCAGTGCAATGCATACTTATCTTATCCACTGCCTGAAAGCTTCAGCTCTGAAACTGATGTACAAAAAACAGTGCATTAGCAAGTGAAATCCCATCTCAGTTTAGATTCATGCATTATCGATACTTCTCTTTAACACGTAGGCAAAGGAACTGACTGTGCGGTGAGTGGCCCTGTGACGCTGTCACCCCATGTCTTCCATGCGCACATTGGCAGTTTATACTGCGAGAACCTCCTCTCCTCCTAGGCTCCTCATATCTCCTGCAGGATTTCTTGCAATCTGCCCAAGGGCCTTTACACTACTGTCCATTTGTGCTCATACATCTGGAGGCTTGACATCGGGGCTCTGTCTTTGAGGTGGAGCTTAACAGCAGAGCTCCCCCTCAAGCAAAGCTCTATCACAGAGGTTCCGTCGCTGAGCCCAGAGGTGGAGCTCCGTTGTAGGGCTCAATCTGGCGCCAAGCTATGCAGTGTGGAGCAGACAGTCGCAGTGTCTGACTCGTCCGCTGCTGTCGGGCAAGTGGCCCTCTGGTCCGAGCCTGTCAGAGTGATTAACGCAGGGAGCAATCTGCCGCTTCCAGGAATATATTTACACCCAGAGACGGATTGCCTCTCTATGATTATCTGTCTATTTCTCCCTGGCTGCAATCATCTAGTCTCATTCTGCCTTGGCCTGATTTGTACAGTGCACAGCCTGTCTAGGACCCACAGCCTTGGGCTCAAACAGGAAAGCAAGAGCATATCATAAAAGAGAACGGCTGCATCACCTGGACTGCGGCACTACACCTACAGAGAGTGGGGAAGGGAATGGGGGTGGGGGTGATAGAGTTCTCAAGTGTAGATACATATTGATTTGAGCAATGCAATATGTGAATATCTTAGTTCAGGTTTTTTGTCAAAGTGGCATGGTGTCCCTGTATGAGACCTCTGTCAGCCTTCCTGAGCTTTACAAGAACCTAATGACATTATGCAAAATCTTAGAAATAATCTCATACCCCTTAGATTTGACGAAAGGGCTTACTAACACAAACTAGTTCTATTGATAATAATAATAATAATAATAATAATAATAATAATAATAATAATAATATACAGTATTTGAAAAATAAAAAGTTCCAGTCTCTTTGTGAAATTTAAGTTAATCCTTATTTCAGTTGTATCTCAGTTTCATTCAGGTGTGAACCACTGAAGAGCAGCACCTATGTGTGCTTTCCACTACTTTTGAGTTATTTAGTTGCCTGTCACACCAGGCTAAATACTCTGAACACAAGCATGGATGATGGGGTACCTCATCCATCATCTGTTGTCATCCTTATACTCAAAGGAAGTGGAATCAAGAACTGAGTTCCTGCCACTGCATTTTCAGTTAGTGCTGGTAACACATTTGTATTTCAATTAGTGGTGGTAAAACATTTAGCATGTTTGGTTAATTCAACAGTAACAATCACAATGATGGTCTCAGTTTATGTAATAAGCCTCAGAGCAAGTAAGATTGGTCTCTTTAAATTCAATAACACAACTAGATTTCAGTAAATATATGTACATACATAGATTTTGCTTTACAATGACCCAGTCATGGTCCTAGTCCACATTAAGGTAATTCACTATGACAGCAGTGTCTGAGACAGACAGTTGAGTTGGGGGGGGGGGGGTGTAATTACACACATACGGTCACTGAATAAAAAGCAAAATATTCCTCCCTGTCCCCCATATCAGTGAATTATCAAGCAGGAGGTGAAACTGATGAGAGTGAATGAAAAAAAGAAGATTGGCTGCACCAAATTAATTGTTTAACATTGTTAGTAAATTGTTACCCGGTGCACATATATACGATTTTTGCAATTTATTGCGAATGGTGGCTTTTGATTGGTCTTGGGTGTGTTTAAACAAGAGCAAGAGCAGGTGCTATTCAAGGGCAAGGATTATTTTGATGGATTCCCTTATTTGTGCCTTTTTACCATCTAGTGGTAAAATGAAGGTACTATCATTATTTTGGGGGAGCTGCTCAGTCATTGTCACCTCCACAGGCAAGTGACATTACCATTTCTATCTGGGAATGCTTAGTTGGGACTTGTTTGCTCCTGTATAAAGAAAAAGACACATCCGCATTTTGAAATCAATAAAAAGTTACTGTTCCAAATGTTCTAAGAGCAAAGAAAATGACTGAAAATGTCTGACTGGGAAATCTCAAACACTGTCACATTTCTAGGAGATTCTTTTCTGTTTAGACACACACACACACACACACATATATATATATTCTCTCCCAGTGGTTCATGTCCATCTCTGATGTTGATTCTCCATTTTATGATAGTGCATGCTTTTCTGTCTTCAGAAAGGTACTGGACCTGAGAACCCTCTGTGAGCTCAGATTGTCTATCTCTTATATGTCTAGCCAGACTTACAGTCCATTGTCTCCTGTAAATGTTGAATTTAGGATGGGGTGTGAATGAAGGTGCTAGCATCACTGTCTGATATTGAATCAGTCGTCTGTTATCAGAATCAACTGTTTGACGTCTCTCTGTGCCAATAGTCTCAATGAGCGCTGTGGAATTTTTCTATCCCAACATTCCCTCTCCTTACTTCTTACACCCCCCACCTCCATTGCTCTACCCTTCTTTCCAGATTTTTTTCTCTGTGTTACTGTTTTATATCTATATGATTTTTTCTTGAGTAAACACTTAAAATACCTGTCTTCTAGTCACATTCAAACGATTACAGAAAACAAATGAAAGGTTAAGAGTACTGTACCTGCGTAGTAACGAAAAAAAAACATTTTAAAATGCAATGGTTTTTCTCTTTGGGATCATGGAGATGTATTTAATGAAGACAAAAACAAACAAATGAAAGAAAGATGCATTCTTGTAGAAATATTTTTAAAAGACCCTTTTGCAATTAAATTATTTAAGAAATATGATACATATTTTGGTGTCTGTGTCTTATTTTATTCGGTCTGCTTTATATAATGAGTTTTGTTTGCATTTCATTGCTCATTACTGATATAATAATGGTAATTATATTTATTGCATCATCATCAGTTGATTTTATCCTGATTTATTCCTCTATCTACTAAAAATGGTGCAAAAAGGGAATGGACACATGGGGTTTGAATCTGAATAATGACAATATTTGTTAAATAATAACAAATGCAAACCATCGCAAAATGTCATTTGGGGTTGAGTTCTCAGGATTGCCAAATGATCACTACTGACTGGTTCATGTTAGTCTATGAAAGGAATATGGTCAATGTGTTTGGACATATAATATGTCCAAACACATTGACCATACACTCTATCCGGAATGAACACATAATAATAATGTGACACATGGAACATGTATGTACTTTCTAGTAAGCTTGGTGGCATAAGCAATGATAAGTTTTCTATCAGGATGCTGTGTGAAATTACATTCCTGGCAGAAACAAATGTAATAGTAGTTGTAATGCTGAAAGATCTTGACTTGAAACAATTAAAATATATAACTTTAAAAAGTGAAAGAAATTTAGAATTTCTGTGCATAAAATCCTTTGTTCTTTGTTTACAAGTAAAAGTAATTTTTTTATGGAGTGATGGGTATTAGTTCATAAATCCAGATCTTTTATGAGATCCAAAAGAAACAGTTCATTTGGACTACAGTGACCCATTGTTTAGTTCCTATCATTTCAGTTTTCTTTCAGTTCAATGCACTTATATTTCCACATGTTCACATAATATTGAGCTTGCCATAATGATGGTCATTATGTAAAATGGTTAAAAAAAACAGTGCCAATTTCTTAGTCTGCCTTAGAGGACCTTAGGGCCATCCTACCTAACAATTACTATTTAACAAGGATATCAAATTGAAACTTGAAATTAATTTAAAAAGTGTTTGAAGTGTTTTAATAGAACTACCGTAGGTGTCTTTAAGTCCTTATCACCTATGCCTGTCTTTCCACACTCATCCAAGCCTCCATCCACCCTCTGTCTATAACCCACAACATATCCTTTCTTCTTCGTTCTTCTCCCTTAAGTCCTCTAGTTTTAGAAGGGTTACAGCCACATTATTCTGATTCCCCCAAAAGCCTGAGGAAATTTAAGACCCACTGCAGTCTATAAAATGTTTTACAGTTTAATACAGAGAGAAGTCTTTCAGCTTTATTGCTGTGGGCACCTGACTAGTAGATATTGATCTTCAGTAAAAGTTATGTAGAGTTCATCCAGTGTTAATGGCCCTTCAGCTGCTGCCCACAACTTCACCAGCTTCTGACAACTTTTAGAACTCAACTTTCTACTACCCTCACTTTATTGTTACTGACAAACACACACACACACACACACACACACACACACACACACACACACACACACATTAAAATAATTAGTCTTCTGTGGGGAGAATATTGTTTAAATCTATAATCAATTAGGCAACAAATTTAAATATAAATATAATACAACAGTAATTAGTTTTCATAAACATTTCCCATACATTGTTAAATGCTTAACATTCATGCACACAAGACCAGGGTGACAGTGGCAAGGAAAATCTACCCTTCCACCGAGGACAACAGAGGACAGTAACACAGGATTCAGTTGTTCATCGGTGCATAATGTACTCCTTATCCACTGTGATATGAGAATTTGATAAACATTCACCATGTTTACCATTTGAAGAGTGTGCAGCTTTCTGGAGTTCTCCATGTCCTGCTCTGGATATAGAATAACTGTCTCATGCCCCTGCATTGCACATTCCCCTACACTTGTACATGCCCTTACACATGCCCTTACTGAAGCAAGACACATGCAGGTGCATGGAACTGTAACAACAACAACAGCAACAACTTTTAAGTGCATATTGTATTGGTTTGGAAATGCATACTACATTGTGTTTTTGCATGGATGTTACGTGGGTCAGCGAGCGAGCAAGTTTTGAACTAGAGTTCTCACTGCCCGCTGCCAACCCCTTGTTGTTACCAGTTGAGCTAAAGGCAATTTGCCACTAGCCTACCGGCAACAACGCTAGTTCACCAGGTCTCAGGGAGTGACGTAACCACTGTAACTGCTTGGCTACCTGCTACCCGCTACCCCATAGGCTTTACGCAGGGTCCACATGAGCTACTCACTTCAGCTCTGGCACACATAGCAAACAACAACATAAGAGTGCAAAATATTGTATCAAGACACACACGCCTAAGATATCTACATTCAAAAGGCAACATATAACCTGTTCAGAAATCAGTCCAGGTGAGCCATATCACATCGCTAACATTTTGAATTTCACTCTTTAACTAACAGACCACATTCACTATACTGCATACAACTGTAACAACAACAACAACAACACGAGTACATAGCATGACATTGTATGAAGACACATAAATCATTTCTACATTAAAAGAAGGAAGAATGCATAAGGTTACTGGCCATGACAGAGTCCATGGTCTGCTTTAGCTCTCCACTAAGTTTGGTGGATAAGGAAATGTAGTGATCTCAGCTGTGGAGCCGCAGGAGCCAAATTAGCAGACAGGCAATTTGTCCTTCGTGCCATCACAGGCAGATCTTCCTGAAAGCATTTGTGATCTTGCAAAGAATCTAACATAGAGGCACAACTGTGCTATATCACTCTTGTTGGTTGATTCATCCATGGAGAGGGACATCACAACGGAATTTGACCCAGAGCCCAGTGGGAATGTCATGTTGAAGTTAGCGTTTTGTCACCAATACGCACTCATTGCATCGTAAACACACAGGCCTCGTACCAAGTGATATGAACACATACTTCTCTGTCCACTGACTGTTAAATTGCCTGTTTTCTGTGTCAACTTTTCACTTTATAAAGCAGAATATGACATTTTAGTGGTGAAACTAGCTAGCAAACAGATTCAGAGAGAGAGAGCGTGCTGGGGACACACAGAGATCGGAATGTTTGGAATGTTTAGGGATGAGACGTTAGACGACAACAGAACGTGGCAGCTTCCATCAGCCAGGGATGTCACGTTTATATTGATTAGGGCAGGACAAACAGGAATAATTCTGTGACAGGACCATACAGAAATTATAAATTGGCAGGAAGTATTTAAAGGTCCAGTGAAGGGCCTCTAATTGAATAGGCCTGGCATACTGCCTGCTGCCAATGACAACAAATAAGGCAAATGATGTATCCACAAAAGTAAACACTGACTAAGCATCACAACCATCTGAAATGTCAAAAAAACTATGAAGCATTCTTGAATGGTTCTATGAAGCATTCTTGAATGGTTCCCTTAGCATGAGCATGATGTATGATAACGAGATCTGGGCGCAATATCATTATTTTCATATGTCCTCCAAAGAAAAATAGATGTGATAACTTCGGTGTGTCTAGCACTGGCACTCTGGGTTGTTTTTATAATATCGGAAAGCATAACTGATTATTCAAAATGTGCCTCCAGAACTTCATCATACTGTACAATTGCATCAGCTAGTTGTCCTCATTGTCAGTCATTTCCTACATTGCATCCTCTAAATGACAGCTCCTGTCGCCCCATCAAGGAGAACATTTCAAAACATTTCAGAGCTGTTGTACATTTCCTCAACGCTTTGTGAACCTTTGGTGATGAGCGCATTCATCTACTACATGCTCAGGTCATACTATGCCCAGTATACTTAATCGTGCATTTCCAGTGACATGCTCTTTCAAATTAATAATAGAGAGCATCAAATTTGGTTCTTGACCGTGTCAAAGACAAGGCCAGCAGTACAGTCGCTTAGCGAACATGCTACCAGTAATCCACTCAACCTTCTAATACAACAAGGACCGAAAAGACCGATTTCTAAATCCCAACTTTTCAGCCATATGACTAGCAGTTCTACGTTCTGATTAAAGAATGTATTTCGTTGCCTTGTACTTGTTACATGTGTAATGACAATAAAGTTGAATCTAATCTAATCTAATCTAATCTAAATGCAAGGTTCTGATTTTTTCCTGCAAAAATAATGGAAGCAAACAGATTATGCAAAATCCGATCCATGATGTTCTCCATTTACAGCTATATACACAAGCTAACTATCGTCAGTCTGCTAGCCAATAGCTAGCTAGGTAGCTAAAAGTAAGCAAATTCAGCAGTGAAGTTTGCTAATTAAAGACAACTGTAATTGTAAAAACAAAAATCAAGCCCTAAACACACACAAGTTTGTTGGTCTTCCACATTAACAAATTATCCAGACAAATTATCCTCACGTACTGACTTCCTGCAAGGAATTGTTAATTAATGAAGGAAGCATTCATCAAAAGGTGCAATTGATTGTCTATATAGTGTCTGAACCTATGTTAAATCCACTGGTCCCCATAACGCCATGTGTTATCATCTCAGCAGGACGAGCTCTACGTGCAAACGTGAAGCAGTGTCTTCTAGGCAAGGCTAAAATTTTGTCATCGTTTTGTTGTTCAGTCAGAGCCAACCAAAGCATACCATGGACTTCAATCAAAATCTTTTTTAGAATATGTTATGTAGAATATGTTAATTCTTCTGAATTTTAAAATATATATAGAACAAAAATATGTATTGGACCTTACTTGGTTTCAATACACAGAATATGACATACTGTCATCAACCCATTAGTTTCTTCACTATGTTCACAATAGCAAATGATTGGCCAACATGCAAATATCAAAATCTTGTATATATACCACTCATAGAAGGATAAGGTGGGTGTCTTACAATGGACCTGAGTTCAATGTGCTTCATTAATATCGATATTTAACGCTTCCATTATGCATCATGCATTTAATATTCTGGTTTATTAAAGAAAAGCAGATGCACATCTTACGCATTTCATCTCTCCTTCCTCCCAGGGCTCCTCTTCCCTCTCCAATTAAACTGAATCTCTGATCGGGCAGTTGTGGCCTCTGACTGTAGCAGATACTTGCCATGCTCCCCAGTAGATGCGCTTGGAGACGTCTCAGCAGAGGATTATACTCTGTAGCAGTAGCAGAATAAATTTGATCTTGGATGAGAAAACACAATGCACCAAACTGAAATGTGTAGCCTTTCCACTCCGCTACATGACAGATTCACTTGAACAAGCTGTGCCATGTATAATGGGAGAGGAATTGTATTTCTTACTATCTCTTCATTTGCAATGGTAACCGGCTGCTGTCAGTCTCCTTTGTAAATGAATTGACTTTACAGTAGGAGAAGCAAAGTGAATAAACCATTGTGAAGAAATGACAGGATATAAGATATAAACAACAGTGTACACTACAGAGCTTGTCCAGAGCTAATATGGTCTGCACATCCTGAATAAAAAAAAGAATGATTTTAATAAGGAAAAAAAAAATAAAGGACAAGGAGCACATGATGCTATTTGAAAGGGTCACGTTTCTGCATAGAAAAACAGAGCAGGGCTAACAGCATTAATTCATACATATATTGACACTGCATAGTATCTCTCTGTGTGTAAATAAGGGACACCAGGGATCGGTAGGTATTAGAGTTCATCATGTTTATGAAATATTTGCAAATGGTCCTGTCACTCAGGCAATATTTGCATAGGTTAAATGTTGCAAATCTTTGGTGTTTCTCAGCAATGTATTGGTCAATGTGCTCTAAAAGAGCATCAATGCAGCTTGCAAAACACACATTTCAAATCCAGAAAAACCCACACATCTCCCTCCTTCCTTTCCAATAAACCCTCTCTATCTGTTCTCTTCCTTTCTTGTTCCCTTAAGACTCTCTTCCACCCACTCCTTCTCTCCAGTCTTTCACCGTCTCTCATCTTTTCTGCTCTAATCCGTTGCTTTCTCTCATTTGGTGTGGCTAATTGGTCACGTCTGTAGCGTGACATGGGGACCTGACATAATTACCGGACAAATAGCATAGCGTTTAGCATCAGACATGCTTAGGTTTAGCTCTGCACAGACACTGGTGGACTGGAAAAAACTAATTACTTTCACAACTCCACAACTTACTAATTGGCAATGGCTTCCAACAAGGGAGGGAACCAGTGCCAGTGTGCATCTGTGTGTGTGTGTGTGTGTGCGCGTGTGTGCGTGTCTGTGTGTGTAGGCGGTTGGAGGGTGTAAGGCTGTTGGACCAAAAGAGAGCTCTCTTCAGAACACAAAGCTAAAAATGTACAAAATATGCTTCTATTCCAGCTCAGACATTTGTGTACTAGCCATAGGAATTTGTGTCATAAAATGTTCTGATTGCATTTCCAGTGGTCATCTGTTAAATGTCAGCACTTGAGTTAGAGGATCACAAATCACTTGTCTTATTATCATCTTATAATTTAGTGTTTCATTATGCTAACTGCTTAGATCTCTGCATACAACAGCACTAATGGTGGACTACTATTATTTATTGCATTCATTTTGAATAATTCATGTGCAGAATTATTCTTATTTTTCTTCATTTTGTTTTTACTCAGGGTGAATAAATGAGCTGTTGCACTCTGGAGAAGCATGCTATGTAAATTATGAATTCCACCTGATTTTTTTTTTTTTTTTTTAGGGAAATGAAACTCTGGTGTCTTCACAATCCCTTGTATACCAAATCAGATGTAAGTGACATTAAAATTACCCTTTTTTTCTGTGCTATGCTCTCCTGTGTATGTATCATCTATGTGAAGTATTTGTCTAAAGTAGTGAAGGATGTCTATGTGTCCTTCTGAGTGCTTTCATATGTGCCCCCATGGAGTACTCCAGAACTCAGTTCAGCTTTTTGCTTGTCTGCGTTGGTTGTGCATTAGTCCTGTGTGGATTGCACCAATTTGGTGAAGTTAGTGCTGGGAGCACTCCAGAGTCCACTCGTATATCGAATATCTTAAATTTGGCTGCGGGCCCTGTATTTGCATTGCAATGCAAAAATAGAGAAGCGTAAGAGTAACTACTTAAAGAAGAGTAACTAATGTGCAGTGTTTTTTATTTGCCATACTGCATCTCTTTTTAAGTAAATGATAATGAAAATAATCCCATAATCAGGGGACTTCATTATGAAATTCTTGGGGATTTGGGGAGCTAAAAAAGGGATGTACTTGTAAATTATCATTGCTGTTAATTTAGGGGCTAAATGCTAACCTGGATGCAAGCCTGCTAACTACCATTAGCCTTTCAGGGTAAATATAGAGCATTTTAAGTTGTTTGTGTTGCTGTGTTAGAAGTGTAAAATGGGCCAAAAAAGGTCCCAAAAGGAGCCTACATGTGGAAATAAAGAAATCGATGGGGTGTCAAATAAGATACAATTCATCTTTACTTCAAAAAATATATATTTTCTTCACAACATTTACAGTATTACGGTGTTACAGTTGGTAAAATGTAAGTCATATTTGAATACAATATTAGCAGGAGGTTCCCATGCCAGCAAAACATTTATCTCATTCATGAACATATGTGTGTAACTACTACTAGATTTGCTCTAATGTTCTAAATTCATGTGAGTGTGCTTGATTTATCATTACTTATATGTGCATGAATCTTGAATGAGAAATGTTGTCCGCTTCATCATAACCATTTAAGAAGGATGAACTCACCCTCAACTTGCTGAAAGATAGCTATGGCCAGGCACATATTTATAGAACTTGTCAGATTTCTAGAAAACATGTTTAATATATATATATAAATATATATATATATATATATATATATATATATATATATATATATATATATATATATATATATATATATATATATATTAGTTATTATATAATAATAACTAATTATTTCATGTTAGCAACTGAAACATTTCATTTAGACACTTGGCATGAACATGCATTTAGAAAGGCTGTAGTTATATTTATGTTTGTCAGAATTATTAGATCTTATTAACAGAATTATCATTTTAAGCACCCCTCATTTTGCCTCGAATTCAGCACTCTGACGTTCACTGACATGTAAATATCTGAAAGGGTTGGAAGTTTTGCAGTACCATCTTTCACCCACTAGTAAATGTTCTAATGCGCAGATTAAAAAGTGTGCGAAGACAGGACCAGTCTCAGAAAACTTTTAAAGTGCACAGTTGATAATTGAAGCCCCAAGTCACTTGTGATAGATAAACTTCAGTGCTATTGAGCAAACACACACATCTACATGCCATTTACTGAGAGAAGTGCAGGTAGCACAACAACAGATGTGAAAGCACCCACCCTCTGTCCTGCACCACAAGGGATTGTCTCACATTGAAACCCAATATGACCCCTCCCTTTCTCCCAAAGGTAGCATACCTCCTTCTTTCCCCCAGGACAAGTACCCCTTTGCTGTGTGTTTGTGAGCAGCTGCAAGCCTATCTGGTGGATTAGATCCATGATGGGTGCCCAGGGAGAATATTCCACTGGATTGCAGAAGCCCGACTAATCGCCTGGAGATCAGACTCCGTTGTCCACCCATCCTGAAAAACAGAGTGTCAGTTTTTCAACCCCATGGAGAGGTATGGAAAACAAGGGTCTGTGGTGGTAACATTATGGGTGCACAAAAATATTACCACACCCAAGGCTTCTTCTTGGTATGCCTCATACACCATATAATTTAAACAGGTTACTGGCCTTATGGTTACAACATTTACCCTGCTATGAGATAATGTTTCGTTTTGTCCTGTGCTGCCCAGCACTTAGCGTTACAGAAACTGATTAAGGAATTGCTCCTGCAATACTGATGACTTGTCTAGGGGGAACTTCAAGCCCATAAAGATCCTTTGGCACCTGATACCGGAACTGGATCAAACCATGAAGCGGCTATGTTATTTAAATGCTTTTAGATTAATCCAAGATGTTTGTGTCCACTATTCAAGCAACAAGGTGAATGGGAGTGTAGCATAGACATAGATGGCTGCAAGTGAGTATGCAACATTTGTTGCCCACTTGTTGATAGCGCCCCACTGAGTATATGTCCGCATGTATAGATACTGACAAGTGCTCATTCAGTTTGTATGTCTGAGTTGAGGTGAGGTTTGTGGCAAGACCTTGGAGACAGTAATAATTAAAGGCCCGAAATTCAAAACAAGTCCCTTAGAAAAAAGTAGGTACTGTTTACCACAGTAGTCTGTCTATAAGCTTAAGTAAAATGTATATCAGAACATCAGGTCCAGTGGACAGAAGCTCCTTAACTGTATACCAAATAAAGCAGTTTTTTTTTTTTTACTTTAAACTGACTTGTCAGCCCTGAGCTACCTTGAAAACTATACCTTCAAGGGATATGTGGGGAGCACAACAGGACTCTTTTAGTTGTGTTTGTTTTTTCTTCTTGTATTTTCAGCACATGAACACTGATGCACTGTCCTCGGGATTCATTCATATGCCCCATTTAATGGGAAAAATATGTATCTAAAGCATAAAATATAGGTACTGGATCCGTTATCTGTTCAAAAATTATAACGTGATACTTTTATCAGATTATATGATATCTGGAATTTATTACCAGAAAACATAAAAATAATTTACACCCCTGTACTTAATATTTAGTTACTCCTCTGGCATGGATTACATTGTCAAGATACCTCCTGAAGTGTTTGGCACTTTTGACTATTCCTCAAGATAGAACTGCTTCAGAAGTTTCTTCAGATCTTTTGGTTTTTATTGTGAACTTTGACTCTTCTTCAAACCACAAACATTAAATTTGATTGAGGTCTGGAGATGAAAAACTGTCATTTGAGTTCAGTTAACACAAATGAAATGTTCATTTATTTTAAGATTAGGGTGAATGCTTTGGATTTCTGTCATGTTGGAATGCTCATTTTTGGACAAGCTTAAGCTGCTTGGCGGAAGGTTTTTGGCCAATGAGTCTTGGCAAATATTGAACTTCATGATTCCCTTTATCTTAACAAGGGCTCCACTACCACCCATAGATTCATGAATAAATATGGAGAGCACAGTATATTATTATTATTATCATAATTATTATTATTATTATTATTATTATTATTACCAACAGAAACTTCTAGTTATGTCACACTCTTACCTTTTTTGTGCTCAATATGTGCCAGTTGGTGTGTACACTTGAACACATGTCTGGTAACGGGCACATGAAAGTGACCTGTGCAAGTGTATAAACACATAAGCATGTGCAATAACCCACCAAAATGCGAAGTCACTTTACTCTCCATTCTGAGTGTTCTCATCCACTCTGAGCAGAGTCATGTGGTGAGCATAATTAATGGGTTGTGTTCAGCACCAATGAAAGACGGTCATGACATTACTGAAGGTAGGGTGTTTTTAGGGAAGATAGTGGAGAGGGGAAGGGGTTAGCTTCAGTTGACTACTCATTAGCTGGACACCGATATTTATCAGTCTTTATCAAAGTTGTGGCAGCAACAATGTGATTAGGTCCTGGGTGAGAAAGCAATCATTGTGTCCTACTCCCTGTCCTTCGCAGAGAGAAAAATCGGTTTGCCACAGGAGAGGCAAATGTTGGGTCACCTAAAAAAGACCCACACCTTGTGAGAAATCAGTTATGTTCATTCTTGCTCTGACTGTGACCAATTTAAACCTCGAAGTGTTTGAGATCCAATATGCTGTCTGGCTCCAAATCAGTAGCTCCAAACCAGCTTCTTATTTGGAAGAGCTGAAAGTTTACAAAAAATTTTTGAGAACGGAAGGTTGCTGGATTATGAATCAGAGGATTTTTATTTTAAAATGTTCCCTATAAGGCAATATCAAATGACAGAGGCAGCTTTCATTGTAATACAGGGGCATACATAATGCATCATTCTTCAGTAATGGATTTACAGTAAGAACTAAATCATTTTTCAACAAGAATGATCATTTTTCTACCAAACACAACATACATGAACTCTTTTAATAAAGAAACCCATGAACCAGTAATTTGCATTTGATTTGAAATTAGTCGCTGAGGTATGACTTTCACCCACTTGTCTATCGAGGACCAGGTGTCCCTTCCCCTCCTCTCTCATTCCTCTCCAAAGGCGAGAGAGTGAAGCTGCCTAATGCCAGTCGACAAGCAAACAAAGGATAGGGCAGAGAGCGGCTGTGTGTAGTGTGTTAACATTCCTAAATGCTTTGCAGCTGTGTGAATTAAATGAGATGAGGAGTGTTTCTATGTGCAACGACGTGTCAACTCATTACGCCTCTCACTTCACCTTTCAATCCCACCGCTGACCTGTAACAGGAAAATTACCACGAAACAAAGCATCAAGTTAAAGAATCCTTCGGACGTGAAGCAAACGCGGCAGGAAATCAATGCATTACTTGCAAAAGAAGGATATTGAAAAAATCTTGAACAGAAGGGTATCGTCCATTCATTTGCTAAGGCAGAAGTCAACCATATATGGAATTGTACTTTATGATCGTTGCCTTCTTTTTTTTAACCAACTGCTCCAATGGCATTTGTGTATTTGTGTAGGGCAGAAATGAAAATAAGGCGGAGTCTTGACAAGCAAACTTGATTGGACAAAACTGACCGTATTCTGACCCCGCCCGCAGCCACATTGTGACATCATTTGCAAAGAGGGTCATGCAAAGGACAGTGCATGGCATGCTGGGAAATGTTTGGGGGGGTGGGGGGTGTATGTGAAGTCTTTAGGGAAAAAAGGGAGAGGGAATAACAAATAACAGCCTTATCTTTGTCACAATTTCATAAAGAGATAAAAAAGCATTTAAATTGAAGTTAAATTTTAAATTCATGCCATTTTGGGAAAAAACGGTTCTAAGTAATTAGACATTCATATGCATGGAACCACATGGGTATCATGTAATTTTTTAACAAGTCAGTAGTGACCAGTACTGTTAAGTATAGATAATAAGCATGTGTTTAAGAATATGAGAATAAAATGTTTGGAAAAAAAATGTATTTCTAGATTTACAGTAATCCAAACAAAAATCCATGACAACAAAAATTATTATTCATATTATATCCAGGTTTTCCCTAAAAAAAAAATCAAAAAACAAACAAAAAAAAGTTATTTCTAACCCCTTGTTTGAAGTGACAAGGCAGGGAGTGAAAAGGTTGTTGTATCTTATTTCTCTGTTTCTTGTGTATTTTTGGACAGAACTACCCCCCACTTCAACAGCACAGTTCAACCAGGTGGGACTGACAGAATCGGTTTTTATGTATGAACAATGGCTGCAGGTGTTTGTGTCAGATAGAAAAAATACAACAATAGAGTCCCAGAGTGAAAAAGATTGAAGAAGGGATGCATATCCAAGATTGACATGGATTTGTCTGTCAGATTAATACAAACATATACCCTTTTAGATATGCAAACCAAGGCTTATATAATGGAAATGACAATCAATAGTTTACAATAAGATTTAATCAAGACTGACAGAGCTGTCTGTCCCAAGAGTTGGGTGGGGGCTCCGGCCAGCTGTGCCATCATGGGTCATTATGTTCCTGATCATAAATGTCATTCACTGTTTTGTGAAGACCTCCAGATATCGTCTGGTTTGCTGTCTAACAAGCAGAATCTGACAAAAAATATATACCTTTAGATATCTTACAAATATTCAGTTTACAATGATGATGGGGCAGAATCTGTTCCCATTTTTGAATAGTTCCAATCCTCTCTTATTCAGAAATCACAGAACAGTATGACTACAGTTTCACAAAATACAACTGAAAATACTATGCAGAGATTATGATATGACATTGTTTCACTGGAAAATAAGCAAATGTCATAAGACGCAGCCAAGCCCACACATTGTCTGTTCTGCTGCCTTTTTCTCTGTCTTTCTTTATACTTGGTGAATATTTAGCTGCAAACAGAAGGGCAAAATTGCAAAGCTTAAGCCCTCACTCCATCTTGGTCTGTTTCCCTGCCTGCCATCCTCTCTGTGTAGCACAGATGGCTGAATTTCACAGTTAGTCCTCTGGGTGTACCTGTACACAGCTGGACCAGAGTCTGGCAGGGAGGGAGTTGTGGAGGGAGGGGTGCCTCGTTAACATCTAAACAACAACCCAGCTGACAGAACCGGAGAGTGAAAAAAAAGCAAAGAAAAATCATCCCTCTTCAACCTCTCTGATTCTGTCTCTCTCCTAGTTCTTTCTCTGTTTTTGGGCTGTGTTCATTTCTTTTGCTCTATGAACTCCCTTCCTCTTTTATGCCTCTAATGCAAGCTGGAAACAGGTTGCGCTCCCTCCCTCGCCTCTCTAGCTTTGTCTCTCTCTCTCTTTCTCTGTCTCTCTCTCTCTCTCTCTCTCTCTCTCTCCTTCTCTCACTCTGTTTCAGTTCCTCTTAAGCACTTTCATTTTAATCATCCTCACAGACTTGATCATTTGAGGTACTCATGCCTCCTGAACAATAGTGTCCCTCGTTACAATAACAGGCATGAGAAAAATGTGTATTCGGGCAGCCCTTCAGCAGCTGCAACAATTATCCTGGAGCGAGTATGCTCAGAACACAGCTTTGTGGGACATCCCATACTGGAGCTCCCTGTGGGAGTGTGACTGTCCTATGGGTTGGCTACTCAGTCTCATTGGGTCCCAGTTCAACCCGCTGGGCAACTCCCGCTCCCTCTGCGGACGCCCTAATCCTCTCTCACAGAGCCCTCTCTTCCACTCCCTGTTATATCTCCCCTGGAGTTACACTCCATGACTCACCTTCAAAAGTCAGGTAATGAGGTTTGTCCCGCCGGAGAGCTTGTGGAATTGGATTGATTTGATGGTAGCGACTGGCGGCAATTATGTTAATGCCTCTTTGTGGTGTGGAAATGGGTTTGTTTAAAAGGCCGGCTAATTTTCGAACCCCTCTCCGCTTTCTGTTTGATCCCCCATGCCTATTACCTTCTCATCCACTTTGCCATCTGCCTGGGTTTGGAAGGTCAGGATCATGTCATATTTTCCAAAAATGTTTTCATTTGAGCAAATCCCTGATGCACAACAAGGGCAGATGATTCGCTTGTGTTTTCTCTCTCCCTCCCTTTCCTTCACTGCCTTCATGCCCCCCTCCCATCCACCCAACCCCTACCTTAATTGCCTGATTCAAAAAAAAATATTCTCTCTATATGTTCTGTCTGTCTTCGTCTATCCTGTGTGCACACATCTCTTGGTATGCTGGGCTATTTCTGTGTTGCTTTAAGCACCTGTTTTTGCATGCTAATGTTTTACTAGAGCTGCACCAAATATATGTACCTAGCAAACAGCTAAAAAGGAAAATCAAATAAATTAATAAAGCACTAGGCATCTGTTTTATATAAAAATGCCAGTGCAGTTCTTCGTAAGTCACTGTGTCTGTAAGGGTATCGATCTATCTGATGGCTTTGTTCATTTGCTTCAATGAAAAGTAATTATGTGTCTCTGGGTGTGTGTGTGTGTGTGCATATATATATATACAATATTTATTTGATTGCAAAAAGTTATTACGTCATCAGTAGTTAATTTTTACATCAAATGTATAATTTTCAAAAACATGCAATAAGTGCATTCGTGGCTATGTTTTATCGCCATGTAACAGGCCAATTTGTAATATGAAAATGAAAAGGTATTTTCATTCGCAGGAAAAAAATGAGACAGCATGGTACATTTCAGCAAGATTGCTAAGTAGTGACTGCAAAAGCCCAATTGCATCCTATGCACTGCAGTGACAGATTACTAGCAGTGATAAATAGATTTCAGTCAGCGTGCAGAATGGGTTCAGGGACCTTTCTGAAGGGGTTTAGTCACCTAATTGCAATTGGTGGAAATTGCATTTGGGGGTGTTGGTCAGGAAATGATTAGAATCCAAGTGGGAAGTTTGTATGCATAAAAGGACCTTCAATGTGAAAGCAGAATGGATTACTTTTTATGCTGTAGTTTCGCCCAAGGTTTGATTTCATTTAAGTCCCCTTATTAACTGAAAGTGGGACTTTGGAACTTTTTGTGTCTTCAGTTTCCAACTGGGTGGTTTCATTTCTGCAATCTGCACACTCTACTGCCTCATGTGCTGGAGCTGCCAGGTCTAGTTGTCCTTTAGTGAGATATACTGGATCAGGTGCAGCTCTTCATTACTCCCTTCCAAAGGGGACAAATATACTCCTTTCCATCCATCAAGTAAAGGACTTCCTTAATGCTAAACAGGCTCTTGAGACCATTGGTTAAAATTCTTACAAACTCATAAATTGTTCATTTTTTTATTATTGAAAATTATGCTGCCTGGAATTATGACAGTGACAGGATATGTAACCTGTTCATAACCAAATGAGACACAAAAGGGACAGATAAAGTCTGTCAGCCAATGCAGAAGAATAGATGCAAAGAATGGAGGGTGTTACAACTGATAAACAGTAAGGAAGAATTATTGCTGGCCTTGTAGCAACTCAAGATGAGCAGAGGTCAGTGTTGAACAGGAAAGATGACAGGTGGACCATGCTGAGGGTAGCATGTAACCCCTGTAGTGGAATGACCACAGTCCAGCAGGGAGCCTCTGAAATTTAATATGCAATCTATGACCGTGTTGCTTTATTAAAGTGGGTTATTCAGTATACATACATGTGGGTTTGAATGTATTATACCATGTATTGGACATTACATTCATTGTTCAAATATGTCTACCAGATATTACCATGTATGTTAGTCAGAACAACGGAAATGCATGAAGACTAAAAAGAAAGATAAAATATTTGCCTGCTGTGTTGATAATATCAGATTTTATTTTTGCATATGCAGACTGTGGATTGTTGAAATAGCTGATACATGTGGTCTCTCCATAGTGTTTGAGAATACAATAGAATACTACAGGCATTAATACTAGTACTCAGTTATGAGACCAAACTCAGTGGAAATTGTACAGTTTCACTCCAGCTTGACTCATCCAGAATTTAATTGCTGAATCACTGTTAGATCAGCAAAGAAGATAAATAATCACCAATGGTATTGCATAACCCCTTGGTAAAACAATGGAATCATGAATGGTTTACTGTGGTGATTCAGTATTGACTGTAATCTGACACAGCTGTAGCCACCTGGCTCAGAGCTGGTCCATTCCCTGTGTACATTTCAGCTTTACTCACTCAGGTTTCTCCAATCCAGGAGCACTTAGCCTCACTGTGGTATAAAACACGATTAATGTTTTCAATTACACAGACCCTGCTCACATTTACAGGGCTGAAGAACGGGCAGCAGCTTTGCAGCAGAATTCATTGGGCGTCAAGGACTTTTACAAGAGGAATGTGATTCACCTAAGGCAGCTCTGTGTGCTTGCTCATCGTTAGTGGATGGCAGTCTCTGTGTGTGGGGATTCAGAGCTGTGGCGTGATCTTACAGTGCAGTTTCTAAATCACACAAGAACCCACATGACTGAACCTTTCATTACTGCCTTAACTGTATATTTGCTATCAGGCATTAATTCTCCAAGGAGGAAAGAATAAGATGGTACAGAGGTAGGGACAGGGTAGAAAACAGGGTGAGAAAGAGGCCTTTGCTACAAAAGACAGTAGAACTTCATTTCCAGATGTGTCAGTGCAGCAGGACTGACTAAAAAGTGAATGGTGTGAAAAGGAGGTTGGCTGCATCCTCATGACTGTCATTCTCCTGAGGGGTTACCAAGGATTGCTTGAAAAAAAAATCTACATGTCAGACCAGTCTGAAACTGTTGAGTATTAATTTTGTTTTAAAATAAACTATAATGGTTTACCTGTGTGGCTCTGACTTTAACTATTCAATGAACATGACCGCATTTTACTTTCATTGCACTCATCACTGCACACACATTTTCTTATTTAATTTACCATGATTATAAAGCCTCAGGCATATTCGAGTATACATTTGATTTCCATGGGATTGCATTCCATGTCAACTGTTTTATGACTGGTTAAGTGAACACAATGTGGATTTAAGTAAAAAAAAAGATGATAAAAATTGAAACTTGAAAATAAATTTATTGCAATATATTGCGCAAGAATATATTGCAAATACATTTAAAATGTATTAATAGAAGTCAGAAATATATTGTAATACTCCAAAACATTGATTGAGCAAAAATATTCTGAAATATAGTTTCTCTCTGCCTCAGTTCATATGGTTTCTCTTCTCATTCAGTTCATATGACAATATCTGAACATTAGTCTCAGTGAGTCCTTGCATAGTATATTGTATAGTTCCTCAACCCATTCATTGAAGTTAGCAGGTAATGTGGCAAAAACTGGTTGCCATGTCCATGAAACCAATTCTGTCTTCCATTCTTTTATTCTGGACTTAAGTGCAGAATATACAGAGCAATTATTACCAAGAAAACAGGTGTCTCTTTTCAAACTACACTTCAAAGTAGAGTGCTACCCTTTGAAGTTAAGTATGCCAATACCTGGACATTCCAGATAACTGAAAAAATCCCCTATGCACCCCCTTCCCTTTAAAGGAACAAAAGTCATATTAACATTATATATATATATATATATATATATATATATATAATGTACATTTTCTAATGTAGTATTAAACCATAGGCAAAGAGGTAACAATGTCCTTTATTTTTCTGTAAAGGACTTACATGTGGCTCCCTTTTTGGCCTGGGTTTAACGTGTTATTCAGTTATGCAAAAAACTGCATAAATAGCACTGTGGTATGTAAAACAAAACGCTTTGAAATCAAAAACAAAAGGATGAGTAGAAAGAATACAAAAAAGAACACAATCCTCTGATCCACTCTTGTCTGGTTATAACATTCCTGATGAGAGCGGATGGAGGGGGAATTGGGATTTGGACACTGTTAAAGGGCATGTAACTGAACTCTCTGTGGGGACAGAATACAGATGCTCCAAGTAGACTCTGCCCACTGGCCCGCACTGAGGGGGACTGTGGCCCAGCGGCTCCTGCTTGGAGAACAGGGGACAGAAAGGTCTGAAGTGAATGGGAGACTCTGGGAATGCTAATGAGAGATCTGTCATTCACTATATTATGAAAAAATGTAATTAACTTGACAACAGCCCTTTAACTTCCACAAACTCCCTTGCTCTCAATTCCCTTAAACTACCCCACCTCAAACTCATCCAACCCTGGATACAACTGTGTACAAAGACTCTCATCGCCTGGTCTGTTCCTCCTATCTCTTAAAATATAAGCAGAGGAGAGGGGGTGCCATTTGGGGCTCTGACAGCAGTGCTAAATAGGATTAAGATTTTGTTGGGTGAAGTAAATAGCACCTATCCGAATGAATGACAAATATGATGACTGTTTTAGGAGGGAGAGGGAAACAAAGGGCAGATTAGCCATCTGTGTGTTTGCTGCCTCACAATCCTGCTGCTCACATAGACAGTCGTTCCTGAAAAGGAGAAAGGGAGCAGACACACAGTGAGACATCTTACCGACCTCTCTCTTGGGATACACTGTGCTGTACTAAGAATGGCACATTTGCTTTTGAAAAAATGTGTATTGTTATGTTATGTTATAGTACTCTTTATGTGGCTTACATGTCTTCATTCACATTGCATATGACTACTTGAGCTTTGAGACAAATTATTTAATATTTCTTATTTCATCCATTTTCATGAGGAATAAGTGGGCATCCAATCTGAAAATTTGATAGTCAAGAATGTACTTCATTAAACCTCCTATGTATTAATTGTCTATGGCAGATATATTTGTAACGATATTAATAGTTGTCAAAGCCATATCCACAATATCATGCAGAAATTCACTACAAAAATATTTTCAATAAAGTAGCAATTTTATTTCCTTAGCAAAATATTCAGTCTAGTGTTTAAAGTATTGGAGAAAACGTGTCATAAACACTGCTTTCAGTTACTGTGCCCTGTTTGTTTAGTTAGCAAGCTTGTTTTCTCTGCATGTTTCTTGGTGGTGTTATTTCCTACTTACATACTGTGATTATACCATTGCTCTCTGCTCTACAGCTTGCGTGAAATTGAAGTATTACCTAGTAGTAATTCCAATTGTGAAAGTCATGTTTGTTTGTTTATTAACAAAAGAATTTATGTTTTGTTACAATCCAAAATCAGATATTTTTGCTCTTAAGAACTCAAGGCCCCAGTTTTTAAGATGTATCCTGAAATTCTTTTGTCAGAGGTGCAATGTACCATTCCATTGTGAAATACACCGTCTTTCAACAACCGCAGGAAAACAAAATTTCTTCTGCTTGAATAAAATGAATAAACAAACTGGAGCCTTCACTAACTAAAAATATCCCTAAAAGTTCCCCAAACTGTGTCTTCCTGAGCCTACTCATGTATGTTCTCTTGTTGAAATAGATGCACGGGTAACTAGGTGGTGGATCATCTTTCTCATCCTTGCACCCCCTTGTCAATACAGTTCTGGGTGCTTGGGATGTCACTCTGTCTCTGTCATCGGTTTCACCACTCTTGGAAGGTTTCCTCGGCACAAGTGGATTCCTCATTAGACAAGGGCTCTGCAGTGTCCGTCACAACAGCCTGCCACACAGAGACAGATCCTCAGGCACAGCCTGCAGTAACTCCAGCATTGTTCAGCAGTCATACATCTGTAACTGTAAATTTCAGACACACACACACACACACACACACACACACACACACAATATATCAAGACTTTTTGATCTTGACCATTGATAGGGCAATAGTGAATCCATTTTTCTGAATTCAAAAAGATTAGATAGGCTTTATGCAGCTGAAATATAAAGGGAAATTGCTATTATCATAAAACAGATCAGTTGGAAGACAGGTTGCTGAGTACAGATTGCAGTGGTGTAAATTATCAAAAATAGATTGTGTATGCAAATTACCAAACATATTATTGAATAACTATAAAAATCAGATCTCATTTTAAGCAGCAATGGTTCATGTAACATGAAAGTCCTAACCACTATAATTAGGAAAACGAGAACCCAGAGACTTGTTTGCAGCCTGTTTGACATTCCCACTAATGTTCTGAATCATAGCTATATGTAAGGGGTCTATTGTTGGTGGCAGACTTTTATAGTCTTACATAGATTTATACAAAATAGCTAGCAATTGTTTAATGAAGTATTAAGCCAGAGTTCAGGGAAAGAATTTTCAGACAATCCCACAGTTAAACCCTGCCAAACCAGTTCTCTCAAACTGCATACAATCCAAACTACATCAATATTCCTGTGTTAGCTGTTTTCTACAATCTCTCCTCCTTCCTGGTACGTCCTGCCCTTCTTTCAGGTACCCTGTCCATAAAGTCAGAGGAGGGAGGGGAGTCATCATCTGGATGGCAAAGTGAACAATGTCACCAACTGTGCCCAGGATAAGTTCTGTAACTCCAACAGGCAGGTGTACTTGTGTTGCTTTGCATTTACCATTGTAACATTCTCATGTAAATCAAATACAGTTCTAGCCCAACAATAAACAAAAATGTGCCCCAAATAGCACAGGGGAAGGCCATTGTTCATTTTGCATCAAAGTTGAATATACGCAGTATCCCAGGAGGATGCTCAACAGTGCAAGCAATGAGAGAGGACTCATGGGAAAATCATAAAACACCACAGAAGATAGGGTTACATGCATAATGGGAACTGGGACTGCTCTGATTGGATAAGTGTTATTTAGTGCCACTAGTGGCCAGTATGGTCAATGCTTCAGCCTGAATTTCAGACATGACATCGAAATGTGAAATTTGGAACGTCTGTGCTGAATGTCACTTTTAGCATTTCAGCAGAGGATTCACGTTGGTGGGTTGGGCTGAAGAGCTGTCAACCTATTAATTATCAAACCAGCCTTTTCTCTCCCCCTTGTTTATAAACATGGGCAAAAATGGAACAGATGGAGTCACTTATTTCTGTGCAGTGATTCATATAGTATGTTACCTTCCTTTGGACCTGCCTTACAGAGAGAGAGAGGAATTTGTGTGTGTTTGAGGGGGGCACCCTTCACAGGAGAACATCCATGGTGCCACTATTGCTAATTACTTAGCATGGCATTGCTATTCATATTAAATTAGAAGTAAGTGACATCACCATTTCCCTCCTTGAATGACTACAGGCAACACTTAAACACTTCTGGGTTTTGAGCACAATTTTGATCATATACTCCCTCTATTAGATTGTGCTACTCCTTTGCTTAGCAAGTAAGCAGGGGGAGTTGCATAAAATACTTATCCACTTTGAAGACCACAGTAAAAATAGGTGTAAATAATGTATTGTGTTGTCCTCAGCAGTCTACTTTAACTCCGCTAGAAAAATGGACAGACATGAGAGGTTGAGACCAATTATTTAACTAGTATTAACTGAAAGATAGATAGATTTAAGATGTGGTGTGCTTTATGAGATAGATCTAATGATTACCTAAATAATGCAACATCACAGAGGAAATTCAATAGGCCATGTTATTCAAACATTATGCATACAGTACAAAAAGCCAATATTTTTTGCAAAGCAAACATACATTGCATGTCTATAGATTGACACTGGAGTCTCTTTGCAGATACTATTCACTAACACTGTGTTCAAAATGCTAAAGAACTATATTCTTCTTTGCATAGATGCACATCATTAATCAAGCCAAGTTACTTGTAACTGAGGCAATTCTGAAGCTCACTCTTTGCCATAAGTGTATGTAACAGCTGATAACACGGCAGTAAAATGCATGTACACAGACTGATTAGTCTACTATCACCATTTAGCAAATCAATCTTTTATGTGAAGTGGTGTTTTTTTGACTACAGCCATTATAGCACCGGGGTTAATGTGACAGATCAGCCAATTACCCACAAACACTCCAAAAGCCACAAATACACTGTTGAAAAAAATGTAGATTTGTATTTCTGGATGTGTAAGTGCAATATCAGATATCGCAATGTCATTTGTCTTCCGAAGGTGTGAGTCAATGCCTCTGCTTAACTCGCCAAGCTGACTGGGCTGAAAATTGCAGCCCCTGCATTGTCAAACATTTCCTGTATATATGTGCAATAACTGTGTGTACACAGGAACTAGCTAAAAATGCTCGGGGCAAGCGCAATTCTGTCTGCTGAATTATTAACAGCTAACATCGAGCAACGTCTGATTGTGTAAAGAAAAACATGGTTATACAACAGTCCAATTCAGTATAATTTATTATTTCCTTGAAAGTCTATGAATATCAATGCACTCCTACATCGGGGCATGGCACAATGTTATGTGCAAGCAAATGCCTTGATTTCAAGCTTGCTTTTACACATAATCTAGGAAAGAAACACATTTACTCTCAGGATGTGCATTCATTTAAATTTGCCTGTTCTTGTCTGAATGATCTATGTGTATCACAGCTCACTGACACCAATTCATTTTCCTGGCTCTGCCATGTTAACGAGCTCCCTAATTGCGGTAGCCACTGGCGAGATGTTGGATTTTAAATGGATCGTTTGCGTTTGAGATTATTTATGCCATTAGATTAACACTGACAGGGAGGCAGAGCTCACCGCCTCCCCAATTGTTTATTTGCCATTTCATTCTCTGCAGGTTGCCGATGTTCCTTTAACAGGCTCCCTCCCCTAAGCCTCATCACTCCCACTGAGAGTGACTTATCTGTGTCCCGCCTGAGAAGGGATGCCTTACCAAAAACCCCCCCTTGCCAGTCCCCACAAACACATATGTCTGTACATATACATCTGTAACTCTACATTTCATACACACACACACACACACACAAAATGCACACACACATATATGCACAAAAAATAGTATGCATACACTCAGATGCAGACGCATACACATGCAGACACACACATATGAACATTCACACACAAACACATGGAGTCACTTCTGTCACATCACAGCTGGATGGTTTGAAGAATTGGTCTGCCCCTTACCTCTGTTGGAGTAAAGAGGACAGAGGTAACTGTACTGTCAAATCACATGTCAAATGAACCCTACTCGTGCTATACCAGAATACATAAACTAAGAATATTGATAACCACTGAGTGCATGACAGCACATGTTAAGCATGAAGGCATTGCTCTTGTTAATAAATTAAAATTAGCATATATGATTTTTTTAAACAATGAGATTGTGTCTATTGGATAACATGGAGGCTTGTTATGTGATGTGGATATAGGGATGCTAGTCTTTGGCCTGGAGTCAATGAGGGAATCTAACCTGGACATGAGGAAGAGGTTGTTGCCCACCCAATTTGGACGTTATAAACAGGAAAAAAGTGGAGACGGAGATGGATGAGGAGGAATGCTATGAAGAACTGACATGGAAAGGAATGCATAAGTGGGATTTTTGGGGATTTTTATACTAGTAGATAAACCCATTTTATCAAAGTTTTGTTAATTGCATAGGGGTTGTCTGAAAATTCTCCTCCAAAATCTTTACATAGAACTTCAAAATTTTTAACTAAACTAAATTACTTTTCAGGTGTTTTTTCTTGTTATTGCAATTTCACTGATTGCTTATAGTCCTTGAGGAAACTGAATAGAACCCTTTTAATGTATCATAAGCATATTGAATTCATTTTGCTAAGTGTTACCAATGTACTACACCAAATCTTACGGTGATCCACAGGTACCCGTCATGATCCACCTGTTGCACAAGCACAAAGTAAAATGTCAAATAGTAAAATCAGTCCAGTCCCTTATCCTTTGTTGTTGTTCCATGTTGGAAAATTGAGTATGGGTTTATTTTGGTCTTTCACACAGGCTTTAATTGCAGAACATGGATTCTGTTATGAGTATTTATTCAAAGAGGAGTAACGTAGCTTGAATAACTACAGAGAACATTTCAGTCTATATTTCAGCTCATAACAAAGTGAATTTCACATTATATCAGTGATGAAAGGCAAAGCTGTGAACATGTTGGACTGACTATATTCAATGCACACTGTGAGGGAAAACACAGATGATGAGAATCTTTTTTAAGTCCTGGAAGTTATTTGAGTTCACTTTTGAGAGATAAAATGGATGATTTCCACAGAGGGAATAGTTTTTGTTTTGGTTCAGGGCAATATGGTTGAAAATGCAGCTTTGATTTGTTGCTGTTATAGGCTTTTCAGAAACACATGATTTAAAGCCCCTCTTGAGCTGTTTCTCATTCATTTATATCACAATTATGTCTTTTTTCCCTTGATGCTTTGTCAAGACCCTTTGC
The DNA here is from genome assembly GCF_013368585.1 of Megalops cyprinoides. Taxonomy (NCBI): domain Eukaryota; kingdom Metazoa; phylum Chordata; class Actinopteri; order Elopiformes; family Megalopidae; genus Megalops; species Megalops cyprinoides. The sequence continues at coordinate 36,375,368 of NC_050584.1, read as the reverse complement.
ACAACAGAACAGCAGGAAGAGTTATGTGTTTCTACAATGAATTCAGTGCCATTACACATGGTAGGGGATATCCAGCATATCTATCATTTTATTTATTATACCATAGTATCCAGATTCAGTCCATTTAGTACAACTGTACTGTACATTTGTACATTTAACTCTGAATAAGATTATATGAGATTATATAGATAGATAGATAGATAGATTGGCAGATAGATAGATAGATAGATAGATAGGTATTCTTAAATTGGGATGCATCAAATCGATATTTTTTAGAGATTCAGCTACTGAATCTGAGGTGAATTCTAAACCACATCCTTCCCAGTTCATAACCTGAAACACTAAATGCAGAGTATAACAGTACAGAATAATGGATTCTTTGCATTATTTACCCTTCATATTTTTCATTTTCACCTGCATATTTCTTATTATTCACAGAGTAACAGGGAGTGGAAGAAAAGGTTTCTCAAAGATGGGATCAAGGTGTAGAGAGAAATCATGAATAAGTCATCCCTGAATATTTATTGGAGTAACTAAGTGTGTATCCACTGAATGGGTAAAAAGGAAATGACACAATCTTGAAGGTGTTGAATTGATATCAGTTAGGAGAATGGAAAAGGACATTATTATTATTATTATATGTTCTGCTTCATCCTTTTAAATCTGAAATTTCCTCTATGTACCTCAATACCTTCAGCTAGTATGGGATTGTTTTTTGTGGCAATACCAAAAACATTTTTTGAAATATAAAATTTGAGAGAGTATGTGTGGCAGTCATACTCTCACGCTACCTTATGAAATTCCACATCAGATCTGTTCACAGTAGATCTGGACTAGCAAGCAAGACAAAGGGCTTAGTAAGTTACCTAGCTAGAATTAGTTCCCTTGCTAGTGTGTTAGCTGGTTAAGGTGTAAACTGGTTCTGTGTAGCTAGCTAGTGACTTAGCCAGTGAGATAACCAAAAAAAAATTAGCCAGCTGGTTAACGATGTGATGTTGTAGGTAGCCTGTGAGGTGGCAATGAATGCCTTAAATGTTTACTTTGATATAAACTGATTTGTTCAATTTTGAAGAAAAATGGCCAAAATGTTAAAAAATGGCCCATGGGAATTGCCTGCATGATTGAGTCCCATTCACAGCCTGTGTCTGGGCCTCTCCATGGTCTGACAAGGCCGACGCATTGCACGTCCTCCTGAGTTATACCACCAATTGCATCTTACTGTCTGGACACTGGTGTTAATAGAGAATTAGATTGTACAATTGTACAACAATAAGTCTGGTTACTCTCCTTCCTGTTTCACTCTAATGACCACTGACTTATGGACAAGAGCATGGTTGGCCAGCAACATCAGTCAACAGTGTCAACACAAACAGGGTTTTTTTTTTTTCACATTATAATGCGCAGTTATGAATGATTTGGCTATGCCATAGTAATAATGTATGTGAGTGTGTATGATGGCTCACTTCAGCCCCAATCTGCTGGTCATCAAATGAGCAATGCTCACACATTTAGCTGTACGAAAAACAAACCACAAAAAGAATGTACCTGGCTCTCAACTTGCAGAATGCATTTCATTTCACACTATAGTTCAGTCCCTTGAAGGCACACTAAAGCTGATATCAGCAGCGTTCAAATCTTTTTATAGAGCCATTTGTTTTGAAATCAAACAGGCTTCTCTGGCAGTGCCCAGCAGCCTGCAGTCTCTGTGTTGCTGAAGCTCACGAATCACTGTTTAGAACACTGAGGAGAAAGATGTACAACAGATGGGGACTCGCCGGTCTCATTGAGTAAATAGCATTACGTTGCAGATAGATCACAAATGCCAGTTTTGGAATGGCCTCTGTGTTAAAAATAGTCAGCCCCACACACCACGACAGCACCTTGTAAACAGATGTTGAAGCAGGGTAAACGGTGATATCAAGTTACTTCCAGGCCTTTGTTTTCTATCACCTGCTTCTACTGCTGTTGGACTGAGATCATTAAGTTAATGGCAGGCATTGATAATTATATTATGAATGATAACTGTAATACATTATAGGAAGGATTATAAGGGCCAAGATGACACTTGTTACAATTTTTACCACTATTACCAGACGTGATACCGCCAGAAGCATTGCTACGATTGTGTGCTAGTGTGTGCCTGTGTGTATGTGTGTGTATGCATATGTGTGTACATTGTGTTGCCATGTGTGAGTTTCTGTTTCTTCTCAATGTCCAGCTCTAGTCATGCTATCCATCAATCTGTCACCTCTAAGACCCTCTTTCTCACTTCTCCTCCTTTTCTCTAAATTCCTCTCATCCCCCCTGCCTGGATTCCCTTTTATCCTGTCTTGTTCTCTAGCTCTCTGCTGTTCCTTGGCCTCCCTTTCCTGCTTTAACCTGGTCCTGTCCTGTTCTTTTCCCATCCACCCATAGCCCCCAACCACCACCCCGTCCATTTCCCCTGTCTCTGTGAGAAAAAAAAAATGAGCTGAGATCAGTGTAATTTTAGACCCCTTGATCGATGATCATCTTCTTCTAGCTTCTTTCTCCAGCCACATTCTAAAGAGGGGTATGCATCATTCATAAGACCAATTGGCACTATGACTTCCTATCCTTCTTCTCCCCCTGTTACTCCCTTCTCCTGCTCATCTTACCCTTTTAGCCTCCTACATGTGTCAGAATGTCATGGATCTACACATGCTCTACAACAGCACTCTTTTATATGCACTCAGCTGTGCTCCTTCCTTTGCCAGCCTTTGATTTGGTTGTTTTTTTTTATTTTATTTTAATCCATTGCTGTACATATGTATCATAGGGAGACTTTTGCCCTTGTGTATCGTATGAGTCATGACTTTTGCTGCTCCTCCCTTTTCGCCATACTCATTCTTTCCCCATTACTCTAACAGATGCAGATGAACTCAGGGGGGCAGTGATGCAAGGGCACAGTAAGGAAGGCGTTAGTGACGGAAATGGCTGAAAGCAATCAGATTGGAAATGTTCATGCTGCAACTGCTCATGTGCAGTGGAAAAAATGACACAGTGGTCTTGAAATGTTGACACAGTGGTTTGAAATATCGATTGGCCCTTGGGAGTGAAAAAACATATATCTGTTGGGTTGGAAGCACAAACCATCTGATGTATTAACAGCTGTTGCTATTGCTTTTAACTGGTTTTGATTTTCTTGTTTTTTTATATGGGTCACTTTGTGCCATGTGTGTCCACAACATATTCTCACCTCGTCCCAAATTTCCAGGACCTGTGCAAACCTATTCTACTCAAAATGGCAAATTTCCCTCAGTGGCAGAGTCAGAGGCCCTTCCTCAATTATATCCATGAACACAGGTGATATGTTCTCCCACTGAAATTCATATATATTTTTGAAAACATGTCTTCTGTCATCAAAATGAAGTGTAATAACCAGAACTAATATACAAGTGAGATCAAACGGCAAATCTTTCCGTTCCTCAACACTATCTCCAAGAAAAATAGGAATACTCAACGGAACTGCACATTTATGTCCTTTATCTGCATTTTCCAGTGAGAAAACACAAAGCTCTGAAAAGCAAATCATGAAAGCAATGCACACAACAGCCTCTGAACCAACAAAATCTTAGATAGGTGCAATCTCTGCCTCTCATTCCCTCTTTCTTCTGCCTTCACTCTCTCCCTCTCATCTGCGCTTTGATCACTGCCCCTCTCTCGCAGACATCCTCTCCCTCTCTGTCCCCCCTCCCGCCTCCCTCCTTCTCCTTTCTGCTTTGATCACCACATACATCCCCTGTCTCCCCTTCCATCTTGGCTCCATTTTGGAGATCTTTGCTGTCTGTATCCTTTCTTTCCTTGCAATCTCTTCCCATCTTCCATGCCTGCTTCATGCCTCCGTTTCCTCTTCAGCGCTTTGACAGGCTGTGTCAGTTTGATCTTCTGTTCCAATAGCATAGCTGTCACAGCTGAGGCCTTATGTAGTGAACTGGCTTGGAGGGGTTAAATGTGCATCACCACGAAGTCAAGTTGATTCCTCAGAATGAGGTTCATGTTAACAATGATAGCTGATGTGCTGACAGCTTCATATTTTTTTTTCTCTGTACTGCTATGATTGTGTGAAAAGGGCAGTTCCAACCTATCTGTTTCTTTGCCTGCACCAATGACAATGTCCCCTTACATTCTCCTGATGGCTTAAAGGTATTGTATGCTTTCTGGATGAAAGTTTTTTTGTTTGTTTTTCATTTTTGTTGAAATTTTATGGCTGCAAACAAGTGAATCATAAACCAAGGGCACAAAAAAGAAGCAGGACAATTTAAAAAAGAGTCAAGGGACCGATGAGAAAAAAGAGAACATAGAGGGTTCACTAAACTCCAGCACTTTTTTAAAGCCCTGCTCTTTCAAAGCAGTTGTCATAGCAACAGGGGGAAGAGGTGGAGGGAGGGAGAGTGGAAAAGAGGGGGTGACAGGGACAGGTCATTTCTTCAGAGGACTGACCCTTCGTAAAAGACAGGTCCTGCCTGTTGAGTAAAGACATGGTTCCTGCAGAGTGACATTTTCAGGCGCAAATACTCAGAGGGAGCAATTTCACGCCAGCTGTGTGACGGTGTGAAGGCTCCGATTTAGCAAATTTGGCCCCAGTGATATGTCTTTTTTCTTTTGTGCTGTTCTCTTGGTTACCGCTACTTCGTGTCTCAATGTTCGTGGCTCCAAGTGCCTTGCTGTGAGAAAGTGATATATTATTCTGCCACTCACCGCGGTCGCCGCTTATCACAGTGGTCCTCTGGGGCCTAGGTATGTGTAGAAGCCTCCATGTGGTCGTGATCAGCTCCCCAGCTTTCTTGTCCAACACAAAGATGGTGTTGTGTCAGTGCAACTGAAAAGGGTGGATGTTTTGCTACCTTTTGTGAATACTTGCATTTTTATTTTTATAAACAATAGATAAATAGGTATTGTCTGTATATATATATATGCATGCAGGAAACGTGAAAGCAGGTAAAAAAGTAACGTGCATTTCAAAATGAAGCAAACAGATTGGCTCATTTGTTTTCCAATGATCCTGGGAATGAAAGCAAGAGTGAAAAATCTGAAGACTGGAGCTCTGCTGGAAAATGTTTATTTTCAGCTGGATGTCAGCTGAACCTCAATTTTATTAAAAGCAAAATAAGCAAATGAATGAACATATGTGGAGGGAAGACTCACCTTGAAACAAGGCAAGACAAAGCATGAAGACAAAGCTTGAAGCCCTGCAGAGCAGACTTAACAAGCTGTCAATTAAGGGAAGTGTTTGTGGTTTAGAGTCCAAGTCAAGTTTGGGCCTAGTTAGAGGAAACACCGTCTCCAGTCTACCTGAAAAAAGCTCTGACAGAGCAATTCACACACGTTTGACACTAATTTAATCTTGCTTTGCCTAGGAGAAAACTCTTCCGGGACCATATACCCTGGAAGGGATTGTACTGCACAGTGCTCAAATGTTAATGATTGCCATTAACATTATTTGTATTGTTCAAGCTGACACAACTTAGAAATATAGAAATATATTGAAATGTAAGTAGGTGTTTCGTTCTACATGAAACAGATGGGAAACTGACTTCTGCATCATATATCCCAGTAAACATGTCAGTCTAATGTAAATGCCTGGAATTGTGAGTGTATTCTTGCTCCCCACAGGTTAATTTCGTTTGCTTCTGGTAATTTATTTCTTCTTAGAATGACACACACGGCATTGCACTTCCTGTTATGAGTGTTTTACTGTTCCTTCTGTTGCAAATTAAACGTTCACAAAGTGCTTTCAGTCTCCCTTCCCCTCCCATAAAACTGTTTGATTGACCCGACTGCTCTGCAGTTCACAAACAACCCAGCAAAACTGACCATCTGTCACAGGTACCACTTTGCTTCTGAAATGCAGGGTTCAGTGATTCTGAGGTAAATGAAGTGACGATGCCATTGTAAAAAAAAAAAAAAAAAAAATCCCTGGCAGCATGAAGTCATTGGACTTGGGACAGAATAAACAGCAAGCCAAAACAGCAATTACAGTTAAGGGAATTGCTGAATTTTCCTGCTATGTTTTGTGCTGATGCATATGTGATAACAGTGTCGATGTTAACAGATAGGGTGATGTCCACTACCATGTTACTGTACAGTATATGATTGAAAACAAACAAACAAAACACGCTTTCTGGAATCATTTCTGTTAACAATCGTTTTTGAAGTGTCTTGGTAACTGTAACCTTTCTGCTGTGTACTGAAAGTACTGTATATTTTCATCACATTTCCTGCTCTGGGATTCAGTGAATATGAATATTTCCTGCACATTGAAATAGATAACAGCCATATGAATTATCAGAATGCAATTATTACTTCTATTACAACTACTACTACTAATACTACTGCCAATAATAATAACAGTAATAATAATAAATTTACATTACTCATTTTAATTGGAGTCAGTCAACTTAAAGGATCCCTTTAGGAGTTAAGAGGTCAGAAGGACAGAATGATATTTGATTCACAGAGCAGCATGTGCCAAGATTTTGTAGAAGAAGTTTTGGAACCCATCAGATCCAGGTAGAATTTGGCAGTCACTTGTTACTGCCCTACAAAAAATCCTCTAGTCCATTCCAAGCAATGATTCTTGTTTTGGGTTTCATTAGAGAGCTAGGGTTGCTGGTGAGATGCGGTGTGTTTGTGTGTATGTGTGTGTCTGGTCGGCTGTATGTTTTGGCTACAGAGCAAATACCATCTGCGGTCATCCACTGTGACAAACCTGTAAAGAACAGAATCGCAGTCAGGTATTATTTTATCAGCACTAGAAGATGACTCACAATGACAACAGAGGTGAAATGCCAGCTTTGCGTAATGTTTGTGAGCATGTATGGCCACATGAGACAGCTAACTACATGCTGTCACTCCAATGTCATTTCTGCCAATTTGAAATCGTCAGCATTTCTAACCAACAATTACTGTACTAGCTAAATGTGTACCTGCAAACACTGTTCAATTATTTAGACTGCACAAACTATAATCCTGTTTTTAACACCTGGTAGGAATATTCCAGGGGGAGAAGACATGTGATGGGAATCTTGGGATATGTATTGTATAATTGGTACAAATCATCAGAACATAACAAATCACCAGTGCATTTGAGAGTCACTGGTTCCTGCCTGTCACTCACTGTCACACTGTATTTGTTATATATTTCAACAACTGGAATGGAGGAAAAACAATATTATAGTAGCTGTGCTGCTGCTACCATCAAGTACATGTACAGCATCGACTTACTCTTGAATGTATATGTCTTCTATTGCCTGGTAACATTATGCAGACAGATGCCTGGAAGCAAAACTTACAATAATGATGATGGTGAGGATGATGATGATAATGATAATGATGATAATAATAATAACTTGATAACGAATGTAATAAGATGGAGGAGGATACAAATAAACAATTTAGTCCACTTGACTATATCATCTTTAGTAAAAACTCAGTCGCTTTCAGTTAATTTATTTCACTGGAGTATCTATTACCCCCCCCCCCCCCCCCCCCCCCCAATTGTCTGTACTATATGGAGCAAGGCATCCTCCCCTCTCCTCCATAAATCTCTCTCTATCTCTCTCTCTGTCTCGCTGTCAGTATATGAGGTACCTCTCCAGGGAAGTGTATTGCTTTAGGCTGTACAACTGTGAATTTATCTTTTCTTTCTCTCTCTCCCTCTCTCTTTCCCTCACTCTTGCAGACACTGAGGGTTAGCCTGAAGAGACTGACACACAGACACAACCGATGAGATCCAGAGATGTGCTGAAATCTAAAGATCACATACCTGTTTTTGCATTTTGAGTCCAGACACAACTTTTCATGACACATATACTTTGATAGTTAGGGAAATCAAAAACACATAAGGATCCAACGTTTTCATCCCTCTTTTAGTTCTTTTAATTGGTCCTTCAAAACAAGGTCCTATATATATATATATATATATATATATATATATATATATATATATATATATATATATATATATATATATATATATATATATCAGACAATGGGCTTTGTACTTTTAGCTTCTCCTCTGTCAGAATTATACTGGGAGTAGAAACCTCCCGACAGCCCATCAAATTAATGAACAATGACTTAGCCCTTCCGGAAAAAAGCAATTCATTTGTGTTGAATAACTGTTGGGCTCTCATTCTGTTTTCACGTAGAGCTGGCAACATTAATTAAGGGGTGAATAACATGACACACCTCAGCCAAAGATGTTCACATTCTGTCTATCTGATTTGCGTGACAGACAGTGTTCTTCAGGTGATAACATCGCACAGATCTATAAGTCTCATGGCCCTAGAATGTTAAATGGCAATGTCTATGACCGAAATGTAGTCACGTAACTGACTAAATCATTAGTGGAGATATTTATAGCGTAGTGCTGAGATGCGTATGTGTCATCTGAAATATTGTAACTCAGAGATGACAGTCATTGGAACTTTAGTGAGCTCCAGCACCACGGATCCACAATGCAATTACAGAGGGGAAGCAGCTGATATATTCAGATTTCAAAGACTTATTTAGAATGACATAAATGATTGAAGACCATGGCTGGCTGTACTTTGATATTTGGTAGCAACATACAGCATAAAGCTCAGTGGCAATAAGCACTCTCATTTCCATTTATAGACTTACCTTGGGCTAATGCTATAATGCTGGGCTTGATCAAATGTGTAAGATTTGTCAGATTGTTGGTAGTGAACATAGCTGCTGGGGAGAATGGACAGATAGAGTCGGTGTTGAGGATGCAAGCTCTCCACACAATTAACATGAGTATCTATTAACACAGAATGGTACTGTGTATTTACACCATTAATATTTTATAATATTCGGTCTTGGAGTATTCAATCATGTGAACCAGTAATATATGTTCATATTCACAGCTTGCTATCCACACTTTGTTGGTACTAGGCATGATGTGCTTTAATGTTTTATCTCAAAAATCAACAGTCCACCCCCAAAATAGTGAACAGACTCCACCCTACCTCTTTTGCCTAGAAGTTGCCTCTTTGAATTGAGAATAATAACTATGGCACAAGAATGACAGGCTGCTCCGGGACATGTCCCTTCAGGTTCCTGTTTGTTGGATGTGTGAACAGATTGAGAGTAACTGGTTTTCTCAAAGTGGGCTAGGGCTCAAAGGCAGGTGCAGACAGTAGTCACCAGCCCAGAACATCTCTGCTCTTCCTCCTCTCCCTCCAGCTCCTTCCGCTCCCTCCCAGGGCGATGGCACATTCCTTAGGGGACAGATTTACAGGTATATGGGGGGTTGGAAGAGGGAGTGGGTTGCACTCAATAATCAGGGTGAGTTGTGCTTGATAGTCATCTGAAACATTGAAGTATGCCGCAGGTATGTTGCAATTATTCCCCAACCATACAAACCTGGCTTGTCTGAAAAGGAGAGAATGTGCGATGGCTGGAGATACAGATGCTGACATTTGGCCTAAATTTGATACGGGGTACTGTGCTACCAAGCCACACGCCATGAACTTTGAAAGACTCAGAGACGTTTAGCACCGAAGGTGGATGGGAACCCGTTAAGATCCGTTTGTCTGTTTTGTACTCACCTGTGAAATTACGCAAGTGCAATTATGCTGCGTGGACAGCAAAATGGTCAGCTCTTGTTACATACTTTAGTCATACATATTTTATTACTAAATATTTTAGGTCACCTGGCTGAGACATGCAGGAAGCATTGAAATATCAAATGCAGCTTTATCAGAGTACGAGAAATCTTTTCACCTTGTCACCTGTTAAAATTCACTTAATGTTTCGTTACATGAATTAATTAATATTTCTATCCAAATGGTATGCTGTGTGTTCAGCCGTTTCACTCCAAATGTTAACATGAAAGTACTGTTAAGTCTCACCTATCATTGCTACATGTTAACATCCAACAACAACTTAACAAGTGTAGTCTTCATCTTCTAATGAGGGATCCAACAGTGTCAAAGAATTGACCTTTGATTTAAAAACTTTTCTTAAACTCCTGACAATGAAATGTACATGCTTTTTTATGAATGAAACAATCAGCAAAATGCAAACCGGTGAGGCCATTCAAATAGTAATAAAAAACAAATGTACACTGACTTTGAATTTTAAAAGTAGTCCCCCTGATACACACACACAGTCATGCACAGACACATTAACAGTGACATTTTAGTCCTACTCCAGATCATGATAGAGAAGTTGCTGTGCTTTTGTTATTGTTTTCTTCTTGCTTTAGCTGCAGCTCTTCCTGCCAAGTCCTGGCATGCCCATAAAGCCGAAAGCTCCTTTTAATCAGATATTGAGGATAGCTGAATCTCTCATGCACACTGCAGCTATTGACATAGGTCTGAAATTGGCTGTGCTTCTAGGCAAGGCAGAGCTGCTTGGGAGCAGCACCTCCACAGAAGGCCCAGCGCACCATCAGGCTTCTCAACACAGGGAACCTGCCCTCCACTCAGACCTGCAGTGATGCGACCCACAGCATTGACATCAAGCACTTGTTTTCATTTGCCAAATGTATATTCTGCATTCGCACAGCCTGCTCTGCTTGGGAATGTCTTCATAACTCATTACTTTTCTAGCACAGAGAGGGAACATTTTTGAGGAAATATTTTGACTTAGGAATGTAAAGGAATGTTAAAAAAAAACTATCTGGCGTCTCTTCAAGAAAATGATCACCATTGATCTCATAATATTTGCATGATTCCATATTTTTACATAGGCCTAAAATTCAACAGACAAGATATAGAAAGTATGTGAAGTAGACTGACACCACGACAAGGCCTGAAACCAAATGCTGAGCTCTTCATTCACTATTCACTACCCTCAGTCTTAATGACAGTGGGGCAAACATGCAGTGCATTTGGTTCAGTGGCCCTCAAATGAACCCAAAGTAAAGTGCAAAAACAAAAGTATGACTGGCAGACCCATATTTGATGAAGTAACAGCGATCACATGTCAAAGAGGGACAAAGGCATGTCTGCAACTTTTTTTTTTTCCTGCAGCCATCCTGCTCTCAGTCAACAAACTCCTAGTGTGGATTCCAATTCATCTGGTGTTGAAATCCCTACACTCCTTTTTTCATTAATCAGCCCAGGCACAATACACTTCACAACTCCAGTTACCAGCAAACAAAGATATCTCATGTTTAACAGGGAGACAGAGAATCCATTTACCCTCAGGCCCTCTGCTTATTCAAATTATGGAGAGGAGATTATACACCATTTTTGCTGGCTCTCTGCACATCATGGCAAGGCAGCATACTTATTTTCTGATAGGGATTTTGAGCTGCTTTATAGAGTGTCAGTGGGTATGGCTAAGATGTAAAGCAGGACCAGTGCACTAACTGATACATGCATCAAGTCTGTTTTTCTGCAGCCCTCACCAAACGTGATGACAAATCTGATGGAGACATGTCCTTAAATTCATGGGGAGCAGGCAGCTCCAGGTTCTGTACAAAGGCACACCAGAATGAAATGAGCTGACTTTTTGTCGCTGCCTTTGTTTGTTTTGGTGGGCCTTCTGTTCTGTGTCTTCCATGTATTTGATAAGAAAATGCCCTGTAGGAGACAAACGATGCCATTACCTGCCAATCCACATTATTATTTGTCTGAATACTTTAAAAGAATAAGGCTCCCTGGTGTTCACAATGACCGCTGAATTCCAAGAAAGCTACTGCCAAGCACAACAGCAAATTGTTCTGGGCAGTAACTTTAAATTCTGGAGACACAATGTGCAAGATTGCTATCGCACTGCACAAGAAAAGGGGCAGTCAGCCTCCGAAATGCTTTCTGCAGAATAACCTGCAAAAAAATGTGAATCACATGGGCCTATCTCTCTTAATAACTGAAGACCAGGGAGGATAACATGCTATTTCACCAAGGAAAGGGAAAGTAATGAAAACAAAGCTGAACAAAGCTTTGCTCAAACTCTGACAATATAAACAGAGAAGAAACGTGTTGACACCAAAATATACATGTGAATTGTTAACGGATCACCAATGTGTCTAAGTTCCCATCTGGAAATGGAAAGATAGAGAGCCATATTCAAATCAAATTACCTTCCGCTGTGGAGCTCCAGAAATCCTTAGGAGGAAATTCCAGCTAGCCATGCTGAAAATACAAAAAAGGAGAAACGTTTAACTTGCCAGCAGGGACACATAAATTAGCACATCAATTTTCCTAAAAGACATTTCCTAGTGTCATGACTTTGCTCTCTGGTAGGGAATGTAGACTTAACATGGAGGTCAGTGTCAATGAATGCACATCTGAAGATCCCACAATGTGGCTTCAGTGCATCCTGTCAGACACAGCTAAACTGTAATGGAGGTCATTGTTCATGGGTTACTGAAGTATGGGAGTTTCACTCTATTGAACTATGTTTAAGAACAAGTCAGAGAGTCAGGTGGATTGGAGCAATAATGCTCTCCAGAAAAGGTGAACTCCTGGAGTAAAAAGACCATGAAAGACTGCATCCCTTCATTCTCCTCACAGCAATTTAATACAGGTGTTGTGTGTGAGTGTGCTGTTAGCTGGTCCAAAGCAGCCAGGGGAAAATAAATAAGCAGTTCATTACTCACTCTGATGAGACAGCAGCTTTGGAATTCTTTGATAGACGATTAATGGGGCAGGAGCATCACACTCAAATAGTATACTTCTCACCCCCCACAATATAAATAAATAAACCTACCATTTTGCCTGCTTTAAAGTTGAAAGTATGTAGAAGTTGAAAGTATGCTTGTATGTGTGTGTGAGTTTGTGAGTGTGTGTGTCCTCTTCCCTTTTCAGTAGTGATAAGGGAATAATAATGTAGTAGATGTACTATATACTGTATGTCAGGGATGGCTCGAGTGTATCGGTGTTTAATTAAATAATATAGCATTTTTAATAATAATTGGGCCTTGTATAGAATGGAACTGGGCAGTGGAATTTCTCATTTCTCTTGCTGGCCAGGTTTAAACAGTTGCTAACAGGGAAGAGCCACAACTTGGCAGTGGTTTGCCGTTACTCTGGGGAAGATGAACTGGGAGACAGGGTCATGCGTGCATGAGGGATGGGGTCACTGATCACAGAGAGAGATAGCTTTTCTGTATCCATCAGGGAGACTTCCAGCTCTTTTTCCACAGTCATGTAGTTGTAGCATTCGTCTGATTCATTACTGAAATATGCAAGATCCACTTTCCACTGGCCTCTTTCCAAAGAATGAGCAATTATTGTACCAATTTTAACACTGTGAGATTAAAATCCCACCTCAAGTGTGTCATTCTGCTCTACTGCACAGAAACCTATACACACACACACACGCACACGCACACACACACACACACACACACACACACACACACACACAATAAAACCGTTTGTCTTACTGATTGCCAACTCTAACTCCGATAGTATATTTTTAGGTCAGAAAAATGTTCAAATTGTAAATTTAATTAGAATTCCAGGCTTCTGTTGCCAGTTCAAATGCAATATTATTCTAATATAACCTTGTGGTTGGAGAAAGTATTTTGATACATTATAATAATATTTCCAATGATGGAAGGAGGGCATATTTTTTCAGTGTGTGTGAGAAAAGTATTTATTTTGTTACAGGATCTTCCAATGTGCACTGATTTTGTGTATGTTTTAGGCCTAACAGTGTATTTGGGCTAACTGTGAATGTAAGACTTGTGCTGTAGAGTTTGCTTTTTCTGTCTCATATAAACACTACCGGCATGCCAGAATGGTAAAGCATTCTGAACCAGCGTTCCCCTGAAGCCAGGTTTGAATTCCATGTAAGTCCACCCATTATACTGTAATGACAGTGATTACAATCATCATCTCTTTTTATTTCCATTGTCCCTTACAAGATCAGTCTCTCCTGGCATTAAGTTTTGGAGCAGGTATTGCTGGTGCAGTGCTTTTGGACTGTATTCAATGGAGCTATAAGTAAACCTTAATGGTGTTGTCATGCCATGGAGGAATATTAGAAGCTGACCTTCATTTTGAGTCTGAGAGTTTTTAAGGGAGAGAAAAGGAGGTAGACAGAGAGAGAGATGGGTGTAATAGGATGGACTAAAACCTATCTATCTCAGTTCTAATGGTTTCCAACTGTAATTATGTCAGAAGGAGTGCTGAGCCAATCGATCAGACAGAACAGCACTGAATTTGGCAGCATAGCAGCCAGAAGAGGGAGGGGCCTTAAAGATTAATATGCCGTTTTGACAAGTTACAGGCCATTACAGTATGCAGATAAGGTGAGGAAAATGCCTTTAAAGAATGATGCTCTGCAAACCTAAGAGCGAGAGAGTGCTATGACGAGGGGGAAAATGACACACACAGAAAATCCAGCTTTACATTTTCATTTCAAAACCGTGAAGTCAGGCAGATCAGAAGGACATCAATGACTCTAGTTTGCATGGCAAGCACTTGTTAAGGACGAGAGAAATACACTATATTTCTGCAGTGTATAAATGACCTTTTTCAAAAGTAAGTTTGTAAGCCTCCTGAGGATCAAAAGAAGCATGACTTTCAAATAGCTCTCTGAAGCAAGATACAGAATAACAGTCACTGCATTTATAACTCTTCATATATTTCAGTATCCCCATCATCAAAATCAGACCATCATCAGCCTTCCAGCAAACTGGCAAAATTTGGAATTCAGATAGCTTGACACAGGAACAATAGAAGCCACCTTTGAATGTTGTTTGTCACCAAGATGCACTTCAACTCAAGGTTACTCCAGAATCTGTGAAGCACTGCAGAACAGGTGTAGAGATGTCACATTGGTCTCGTTAATGTAATAATTAGAGCCAGGCTTTCAGATTTCCTGTCTCTGTGGGACTGAAATAAGACAGGGCCTTCTGCTTTCTGTTCTGCCTCTTCCTCAATGCCTCTTATTATTTAATTAAGCAGACAAACATTCCCTAACCATTCTCTAGAGGACTTCCCCATGTTGGCTTTAAGCTCCAGTTGTGTGCAGGGTCATCACACCCATTGTTTGTCTTAGTGTTTTTCTGCTTTCCTAAGCCACTGCAGTATTGAGTTTTATTAAATATATTTGAGCATGTTATTACATCAGCTGTTATGAAAATGATTGTTATGACTGCTCCCTTCTTTCATGTGCCTGTCTCCCTCTACACTGTCTTGACTAATGATCCAGTGACAGAATTCGTTATAAAAAAAAAAAAACAACAAAAAAACTGTGTACGTTGTGTTTATGAATTAGTGGTGCATTAATAATTTTTTACTGACTTGAAAGTATGAATTAATTTAATGTGAATTAAAGGGCCAAATGTATTGTTTTCTTTAAAACTGAGTTCTGGTGCACTACCAAACAGTGGAGTTCTGGTGGAGTATTCAGAACACAGAGATTCATTTTGACATGAATAAAGTGCTTTTGTTCTTTGAGCACAATGCATGATGTAATAACTACCTACAGTTTTTTTTAGTATACTACATGTAACAATGGTCTTAATCATATGGAGAAAAACACTTATGCGAATAGATTTTTGCAAATCACACAAATCAATTTATGTCTTTTCACATATTACGCTTTTCAATGTAATGTCTTTTTTTGCATTGAAAGAGGTGATGAGCAAACAGCCCCCCCACCCACCCCCATACACACAAACACACAAACACACAAACACACACACAGCACACACACAGTACCCTGTGCATCTGTGTGGTGTGACAGTGCCATTCATTTTCAGATCTCTCAGTGCATTGGAAAAGCATCGGCACAAAGTCGGTATTACGAAATTGATCTGTTGTCAGGGTGAAATCACTCTGCTGTTTCTTCACCTTTTGTTTAGTTGTGAAAAGATTGTTGTCTCCCTTACATCCATATGGTAGAGCCAATTTCGTAAAGCTATAAAATCTGGTAATCTTTCATTGAAATGGACTGATGGTGACACTTGGCTTGATATATAAATGAATGGAGCCAATGCCTACTTCCACATGACTATATTGATCCATGCTTTTAGCTGTTTCTTTGTTACTGTTGAGCACTCACAGGCATCTGTACCAATGCAGAGCAACATGAAGATGTTCTGTGCGACTCTTCCATTGGAATCCGAGTCTCACTTTTTACCACTAGCATGTCCTGTAGCCAAATGATGTCTTCATTATTCTGCTAAATAAAACAAGAAGCCAGTGATTCTATAAGACAACTGGGGAAGAGGAATAAAGCAGAGTTGGCAGTGTGAATTAAAATTGCATTAATTGCTCAAGTGACAAATGTAGTAAAAACATAATTGCAGCACTTCAGAGCATTTTAGAAGAGCTGTGATGATATTTGTCTACCCTGTAGCTTGTAGTGAATGTATCAAAAATTTCGCTGATGACTTAAGGCCTTCAAAATAAGACTCTAGCTTATCTCATCCAAAATCCATCTTCCTCAGGAGACTGCCAATTGTTTTTATTTATTTCTTTGCCCAGGCTGCAGTAAAATAATACCAAAAGAACAAGCATACAAGAACAAGGACTTGATAAACAATACAAAATATATGAAATTAATTTAGCAGTAATCCCTGTCAGTTACCATTAAATTACACACAAATTCAAATCACTAACAATTCATAACCATGTAACTGGGACACACATCCACTGCACAGGCAATTTACCTAGAGTACCACAGAATGATATAGTTGTACTTCTTCAGGCATGCTTTGTCAGAATAACCGTGAGCATACTGAGCACTGTAAAGATAAGTGGAACACATACCTAGTTCACACACATCAGATTAGCAACATTTGATCATTACGATTAGGAGAGGCGTTGTCTGAAAGATAAAATTAAAGCAAACCAACAAACAACAGTCGCCAGAAACCCGATGGCTGAATTTCTTTAAGTGACAAAACACAGAAATTGCTGACTGCTCGAGTTTGTGTTGGGTGGTTTTTGTGTTTTGCTTACAGTAAGTCCTGTCAGTCATCATACCTCAGCAGGTAAGGTCACCTGTGCCTGATTGATGCCAGGTTTGGAATGTATGTGACTCAGAATGGTGTGAGGTGACAGCATGTGAGTGAGCAGAAATATGGAGGAGCGTACTACTGAAGTGGAAGTGACGGAGGAACAAACAAATGTGAGCTGTAACTGCTTTGTTGAGGAGTGTGACTCTTCAGTGACTGTGTGTTGTACTCCCTCATCTGATCCTGATGATAATGCTTGACTCATTCTGTGTCTTTGACTGTCTCCTCTTATCTTATCAGGGTCACAATGTTTCAAGGCTGTGGCTAATACATTTGGTATTCAATGATCATACCCTTTGATCTTTGGTGGTAACATACAGATTTGATCCATTTTACTTCGTTGTTCATTCCCACTCTTCTTTACTTAAAATCTGTTGTGAATCTGCCTGGTGCAGCAAACAAATTGCATGACAGAGAAAATTTAATCTCAAAATCAGTGTGTGAGATAAAGAATGGAATGACTGTGGAAGGCGTGCAAAGTCTCTTCTGGGAAACCAGTTTTTCCTGCACCGTGTTGTTTTGTCACCTGTGTGGTGGTGGAGCACCGAAAAAAATGTAAAGTAAAATAACAATTAAAACATCCACAATGAAGCACAGGTGAGGACAGGTTTGAGATCAAAAGGACCAGATTACAATGTATTGTCACGTAAAAGCGGCTTCATTCTTTGAACTGCAGGATTGATTTGATTAGTTTTTCAGTGTTGCGTGAGAAGCGGAGACGGCGGTTTATTTAGCATGCCTCTCAAACCTTTTTAGGTGAAACTCGACTTGTTTTCTGTTCTTGTGCCTTCTTGCATTCATCTGTTATGGTTTCTGTGTCATTACCGTTACTTTGCTCACACATGTGGGATATCTAAAGTTAGAACTGCAAGTAAAATGTTCCCATATTAGTCCATCTATGTACAGCATGAAATCTGCTTTAAAGGTTATTGCTATAATTATGCATTGTATGCACTCTAACCCCATCAAAATAGTCCTTGTGTAGATTTTTGCAAGCTATATTTTTCACATTTACATAATTAGTTGTCTTTGTGGTGACTCATTGCATTAGCCAAATTAGTTAGCTTGTAAGGTTCTACCAAAAAAAAAAAAAAATAGTAAAGTAATCCAGCAGCTATGGGCCCAGGATTTGTAAAGTTCAAGAAGAAACTGAGTTACGCTAATGCAGATACAACCCATAGGTTGGTGCATGCTGTTTTGTTGCCTTAAATATGTGCCAATATTCAGTTTTGATCTGCTTTACCACATCTGGTTGGCTACAGTTTATTGATTTTTTTGGAAACTTGAATAGTACTCTTGAGGGAGTATCCAACAATCGCCTCTCAGTTCTAGATCAGCATTTCTCAAACCTCTCCTAGAGTACCACTTGTCTTGCATGTTTTAGATCTCTCGCGGCTCCAACACAGCTGATTCAAATGATCAGTTTGTTATTAAGCAGCTTCAGGAGTTCATAACGAGTTGATCATTTGAATCAGCTGTGTTGGAGCAGGGAGAGATCTAAAACATGCAGGACAAGTAGTACTCCAGGAGAGGTTTGGGAAACGCTGTTCTAGATAATTAACCCATTCCTGTACTGAAAATCAAGTATATCCATAAAGAGTAATTCTCATTTCCCATATGAAAATGAAATATATTGTACAATATATAAATATATTGTAATATACTGAGAGATATGTTACATGTTAATATATTACAAATACATTTAAAATGTATTGATGTATTAATGGAATGCAGAAATGCATTGCAGCACAACAAAAATGGCAACAATTTGCATGTTTTTTAATACATTGAGTTCAAAAATATATTATCTAAAATACATGTTTAGTTCCTTTTTCTTCTTTGTTTGAGTTTGACCATGGAAAAGGTCAACAAGGGTAACACCGTGCTCAAATTGTCTGTGTACTTGCACAGAAAACAGCATGCGTTGTTGTAAAATCACAATTAGTCGTAGATTTGGACCGCGCATGTCACTGACACTGAGTGCCAAGTTATGTGTATCTACAGGGATCTTTGAAAATATGGATGCTGTCAAATCCGTTACAGCGGCAGCTATAGCTGTTTTGGGGGCTGGTTGGGTTGAGGCCAAATTAATGTCAGACACTGCACAGCATAGTGTGATGGTGAGCTGTCATATTAGTTTCCAAGCCTTTAACTACACCTGTGAAGTTTTATTTATTTATTTATTTATTTACTTATTTATTTATTTTACCTGAGGTGTATATCTCTCTGAGGATTTTCACTTTGTTGCTGTGAGCAGAGGAAGGTGACAATGTTTATGTGTATAGAAAGAGTTGGGGGGGGGGGGGGTGTAGGAGGGTGTGCAGACACCTGGAAGACAAGCATGGGGGACTGAGTGAGAGAGTGATGAGAGAAGAGGGGTGCGGGGGAGTGTAGAGGAAACCTCAAACAGCGGTGACAGGGTGATACATCACACGGAGACAGGGCAGATTTTTAAACAAACGCAAACAAACAGTGACACTCTGACAGTCTGGCAAGAGGAAAGCAAATCAGTGGATTCCGAGCACCCGCAGTTGGCAGAAGGTATAATGCTGCATTATACTTCACTGAAAAAAAGCTGTCATAAATAGAGCTCCCTCATTAATTGGAAATAAACTTCAAAATAGATTCAGTATTTTCTTCACTACACACATGAGGCAACCTTTAACCAAATCCAGGGCAGCTAAGAGAGCTCTCAAGTACAACACAAATAGCTGCTACCGTTTTGACCTGCTATTTTTACATATATGATCCCCCGTAAAAATGTGACAGTTTGGAAGCACACTGTTCATTGACTTTTTCTGCACAATGGCTGCTGTGGCACTGTCCTTTAATACTTGCCAATAATCAAAGTTGTGTGTCACCTTGAGTGACTGATACAATTATATTGGTCCTCTGGGACATGAAACTTAATTCCCATCCAAAATGCAGATGCCAAGAATACACATAATGCTTGGCAGAAGCTTTGCTGTGGTTATGATAAGCTACGACTGAAGCAAGGGCATGATGGAACTAAACTGGGATTCACATTTAAAAATGATAACTTATGGAAATTAAAATGGAAGAACTGACTGTTTCAGGATTTTATGTTTAACCAACAGCACAACTGCAATAATATTTAGGGTGCCAGTTACAGGAGAAATTAATCAACTGTAGTTAAATATAGTTTTGCAGTCTCTGTGGCATTTTATGAGGTTCACTTTGACTGTTTGGATAACAGGCAACAGTTAAAAGACTTAATTAAGAGTCTTGAAATTCTAAGCACCACTTAGGAAACAGATAAATCTTTGACCTAAAAGATTTGTATTGGATATATTTGCTCCGGTACTGTTTATCTATACCTACTTTACCTGTATTACACTGTTTCAGAAACAATTTACCCAGTAAATGGTCAACTGTAGCAACAGTGTGGGTATTATTCTGTTTATTTTATTGATTATGTATTTGTGTTCCTGTGTGTATAGTACGTGCAATTTCATTTACTTCCACACTGCTGCTTCAGCTGCAATCACATCTGAATACTAAAACACAAATGAGGTGCAAAATGAGGAAGTCCCTATCCCTGAATGGACTTTCCTTCCCTTCAGGAACAGTGATCATGTTATAGCACCTCTGCCTGGGAAAAGTGGTTTATGCAAGTGTTTATTTCAAACAGCAAACTGTTCTATGACCCCTCCCCCAACCCCCCACCTCACAAATATATACACTTGCTGGTACCTTGTTACTAATGATAAAATCTTATGAGAGATGTTTTGACACACACACATTTATACACATTACCCTTTCAAAGCATATCTCTTACTGATCTCTGCCTTAAGCCATCAGGTCAAAAACTTGCTTTTGCTTCCTGTTTTTGCATCAAACCTGTTTTCCTGTTTAGTAAGAAAACAATTATGTAGAGAGTGTATGTGTGTGTGTGTGTGTGAGAGAGAGAGAGAGTGTATATGTGTGTCTGCTGGAGGGCTGGGGGGATGGGTACACAGGTATAGTTGGGTCTTATCTGTCACACTTCAAGCATAATATGGATTATGGAAATATTATCTAGAGCACAGTACATGTGAGTTACACTACTGTTGGTGTCAAGGAATTTGTTGAAGCTGGAAAAAATCTGCAACTAGAATGGTCCAAATTAATTGGTACAAAAACAATGAGCTAACTGTCATTAAGCATAGATCTCTGTAAAAGGGAACAAACAATGTTGAGGAGAGCTTGTCTGTCTCTCTGAAATTCTATGCATGCACTATTCTGCATGGTCACAATTAGGAAGGCTTGCACAGACTCATTCAATTACTGCCACTGAAGTGGGTTAATAAAACTGTTGTGACTGCACAGACAGGACTTGCTCACTTCCTGAGAGACCAGGAGAGGAACCAGCAAAGAAATCTAAATTGAGCTGTGCATTAGCATTAGCATTGTATTGGCATTTCATCATGATTATGTCCCTAATACAGACATGCCAGCACAAGCAGCTAAAATATCTTCATAAAGGGGAGTCAAGAAAATGCATAGAGAGTAAATATGTGTATGTTTTTTTTCTAACTGTAATTCTTTCTTTAGAGAAATAGACAGCTTCTGTTGAATTGTACTTGTCTGCAATATGTGACAGTGAAATGAGCTTAAAACCATATAGAACTGATGGGTTTTCAGTGATTGGTCCATTTTTGTGTAAGCTTGAATGGGTCTTGCAGTGTTGAGTGGGGATAGAAAGTTCCAGGCAGAGTTGTTTATGAATATGATACCTTGTCTTGCGGCCCTGACCAATGCAACTTTTTTACTTTGGGCATGATTTTGTACATCACTTCTCTCATATTTCATTGTGCTTATTTTGATAAACTGTTAAGGTGTAGCTTGACAGCTACCTTAAAACAACTGTTCTGTTCATCACACAGCTGAGTTTCTCGGTCAAATCACTAAGCCAAGATATTATTATAACGGGGAAAGGCCGAGCAGATTGCCAGCCCTTAGACTGAAGCCGAATGACTCAATGTTTTGCATAACAGCTGTTAAGAGGTGAGAATAATGTTTTGATCACCAAGCCAGACAGAATAAATAGGATTTTCAAGAATTATTATTATAAAGGTATATGTAGTGTATTCAACCAGGTTGAATGGCACTATCTAGGGCTGGTTTTTGCCCAGTTTGGATTTAGTAATCACTTCATTCACATGATACTGGTTTTGTATAATCAGTCTTAGGCATCAGTTTCAACAGGTAGAGTTGAAACTTTCTATCCTGTGTCAGTCCATTCCATTCAGGCTCTGAAGAGGCACTCAACAGGGTTTCCACCCTTCTTGCTATTGTGTGCTTTATTGTTGGAACCGTTAGCTCAAGCTATTTGACAGGATGAAGTACTATCTCCAATCTCGTGTCCTGATTCCAAACACCATATTTCTTTATATGCAGACAATGTGTTACTGTATTTGTCGAATGTATCATCATCTGTACCTAAATGTCTCCAGATATTTGACGATTTTAGCAAGATAAGTGGTTACAAGATTAACTAGTAAAAATCCATCCTAATGTCCGAACAATCTCCCATGCGGAATAATTATCATCGTTTAATGGGAAATCTAACCTTTACAAGTATAACATATATTATATTTATATATATATATATGTATATATATATATAATAACATATAACTATATTTAAGATAGTCTACACTTCGTGACTATGGAGTACCATAGGAAAGTAAAGTTGCTCCTCACCCTTTTAAGTGGCTGGACAGGATGCGCTCTATGGGTTCTGCTTCTTGATGAAAGTCTAGCCAGCAACCTCAATGAATGATCTACTAACAAATATTTTTGTGTTGTTGTTTTTATTTTACTTTCTGTGCCCTGTTCTGATCCTCACCTCTGTCATCTCATTTTTATGTCTTTGCCAACCATTCTTATCTGTATGTCTCTCTTTTTTTCTCATATGCCCTGATAATTGTATATAGTTCATAAACATAAACATATTTTCCTGATAATAAAAATGTTAATTACAAAAGATGTCCTGTTCATATCCATCCTCAGTATACCCTTGTATCATCATTTCGTATATTCGCTGGACTTCATGGGACTTACTCACTGAAGTACTAGCCATTCTGTACCTGTGCTCTGGTTGTTTGTTCTTTCCAAACCACTCCTGACTCAGTGATATTTTCACAGACTGGAGTAGGTCAGTTTGCTGTGTATGGGTGAAGTCATGAAGGCCATTTTTTAGCATTGTGTGTAAAGGATTGGACCAACACAGCAATAGACAGAATTGAGCATTGTCCCACCTTTTTTCATTTCATCACTTCCATTTTAGATCGTGTGAATTGGCTCTCTTCTTTCTGGGCTGCTCTACAGATTCCATTACATTTTCCCGCCGACTTCCCCCTAGTGAGCTCCGCTTTCCAATATTTTATTGGGCCGCCTCTTTTCCCACAGAATGGGACATTTAAAAAAAAAAAAACCCTCAAATATGTGCCCCTGCTCAGTTGCGTGTGAGGAAGGAAGGGGTGAGACTTTAGTGCAGAGACTGCACGAAGACAGTGGTGCTGGGAGTCAGTACATAGCAAGAACCACAGGGAATGACTGCACAGGTTAATTTAGAGGCCACTGTAACACAATTCATACCCTCTGTCTGGGTTCTTATACTGTTGAAAAGTGTTGTCGCAGAGCTTCTTTTATTTATATATTTATGTATTTGTTTTTTTATTTTCGTGTACCATATGTAATGAACATCTCTCAGCCATTGCCAGTGCTGTGTTAAAACCCCACTTTCAAAATGAAGAATAATACAGAATAACAAAATGGCATTGTACCACTGATAATTGCTAATTTGACACAATTGTTTCAGCATATCATGCTGGATATTATAATTCCCTATGGCATTCAGTGAAGTAGTATTTTAACATATTTTGGGGACAGCCAGTGATTTCACTCGAATAACAATTTCACTGTTTAAGATGTTTTGTTATTTAAGTCTTTTGTAATAATAGCAATAATAGCAATAGTAATGATCTTTACCCTTGTTTCCTTCCATCCACTTTAAAACATTGTAACCCTATCCATTTCCAAACTTGATTAAATTCCCTTCCGTCTCGTGGTTGGTTAATATGTTCAACAGAAGGCCGCAGACATTTGATTAAAACAGTCTGCTTGCGAGATTGTGCCAACAGTATGCTGCTTGAATAGACATTTTATTGATGACAGCCCAAAATGTCCTCTTGCAATGCCAAGCAATAATTGGGCAATTGACCACTATGGCAATCTGACCATGAGGAAGTCAGCAGTGCATTTACTGACTCCTAATGCACTTGCAGCAGCACAACAACTTCCAGGTGTAAAATAGTATTTAATGCTTTAGGAATGACATTCAGTTCTGCAAATGTTGCTGCTGAGAAAAAGCTAATGAAATATTCAATTATTCTTATTGGATCAAGAGAACAGCGTTCTGATGAAAGCATGAGAGAGAAAAAAGGATATCTTAGAAGTACTCAAGGTAAATCCAAAGAAAATATTAGAAACGCAGGCGACCAACAACTGTAAATATGGCAGCGGGTGGGTGGCTCGAAAAGGACAGCACAAACATAGACAACAAAGAGACAGAGAGGCACGCAGAGCCAGAGATGATGCATTGTTTCTGAGTCAGTGTGCAATGAGAGGGTAGGGAGAGCTGCCCAGGTGCCCTGTGGTTTGTGCAGTCGCTGATACCATTCATTCCTGTGGGCATGAGTAGTGTGGGGCCTTACAGTCGGTTCTCTGCTGGGAACACAAGAGCCCCGGTACCGCCACCATAAAAATGCCAATTAAACCCTCCTCCCCAACTCCCCACCCACTTTTTGGCCAAATGCGATTCAAATGTCCAGCGGAGGCAAACAGCAGTCGTTGCCTATTGGTGCGTTTTTTTTTGCTTATTCTGCACCGTTTCAAACTGTAAGACCTGAAAAGCATCAAAGAAAAGGCCATTTTGCCCTGCATTGCTCATTTGGTGGGGAGTGTGCTTATCGATCCAAAAATCTCATCAAGTTCCCAAAGGATTTCACAGCACAGCTCATCTGGATTTGGGAGTCCTCTTTGTCCATAGACATACATTCTATTATCAGGCTTGGGTGACACTTGCACTTTCAGATGGGAGTTTATTTGTTTCCTTGCTGAGCCAGGGGTGTTCCATTGTATTACCTGTATCTACACATGCTGGCTTTATTGTGCTGAGTCTGAGAGCCACATAGTCTTTTTCTCTGACTCAGTGGCGCACATGATATTTGAACAATGGGGACAATCCTATTCAATAGTTGTTCATCAGCTGAGTGTCTGTGATACCACTGAGTCAGTTGGTGTGATCATTTTGTGCATGTTAATGATCTTTCACCTCTGTGAAACCTGCACAAAATATTGGAGATGTTTTCTCAAAACCTGTTCTTTTATCATTACATTATAGTATGGATAATTGTTTTGTTAATCTGTTGTCCTGATGATTTTCCTGTAAACCTGTTAATTAATCTGTCCATCTCCAATCACATCCACATTCTCTTTGCAGTTATACAGGGTAGTGATTGTCTCAAGCCATTTCTCTGGCTCAACACAAAAGTATAATTTATAATCTCATATTGCTAATAGGGCTTCGGTATCTATACTGCTCTATAGCACTCTCTTGCTGACTTTTGTACAAAATAATTTATGTCTTTTTCTAGTCCTTGATCTTGTATTTTTTAGTTGAGCAAAATGTAGAAATGTACAGCAAGCAATGACCCTTTGTGTCTTCTCCTACAATTTTATTGGAGAGTCACAAACATATGATCGCCACCTACCGTAAAGAGTGCATACTATTTCCTGCCTTGACTGCACCTACCAGGACTCATTTACAAATCTTCTGAAGCAGGCTAGCAATGACAAGCCTCTGATTATCACAAGTTTCACATTAGTTCCTAGATTCATAGACTAGTTGCAAAGGCAGGGAAATCTCTTCAGGAAGTTTGACTGTGTTTTGTTGGACTGTGATCTCAGTTATCACTGACCCCTCAATGAAGTTTAGGCCCTTTGAATTATCTGCTGGACTGCTAAAACATCTCATTTTACCTTTAGTAAAAAATAACAATTGCACTTACTGATACATTAAAACCTGATAGACTGACCACAGTGTCAATGAAGTCATCAAGAAATTCTCTCAAGGAGAACGTCTAAGAAGGTACTTATGGGAACCAGTTACATTGACAATTTAATTAGATAGGTCAGAATTAAATTAAACATCTGACGTAGCAACTGTCCCTGTTGATCTGTAATCCAATTTGTGAGTGTGTTCTGATGAAAGTATGCTTCAGGAAGAGAGATGGAGTCAGGTAAGAATTAGATGTGTCACATTCCTTTTTTTTTGGTGATGTTATCTATCTGCTGAATCATCCATCTCATCCTTTGTATCTCAGCTTCACTCCAGCTCACAGCACCTCAGTCTGGAAATAAGTACCGTGGCTGCCCATCGTTCTGCCTGCATGTCT
This sequence comes from Megalops cyprinoides, assembly GCF_013368585.1. Classification (NCBI taxonomy): domain Eukaryota; kingdom Metazoa; phylum Chordata; class Actinopteri; order Elopiformes; family Megalopidae; genus Megalops; species Megalops cyprinoides. Next base: position 36,348,947 of record NC_050584.1, on the reverse strand, counting down.
GTCTGTTGGCGACATGCCTGTACCTGTCTCATGCGCCTTAAGAATGACAATGCGGCCCAAAATGTCACTGTCATTCCACTCCAACTTCAGAGGATTAAAATGCAAATCTGCCCTGCATAAAATTTTCAACATGAAAAAGTCCATATTTGCATTTTCTCTTTCGCTGTCTTCCATAATGTCCCCAGAGCATTCACAGCATGCATCTTCTCCCTAATTCAAATCATGTTTCTTTTCTTTAATCAGACTTTGTTAGTAGTTACATTGGCATGTGCTTTACCATTTTTGAAAACAAGTCATCTGGGAAATGTCTGTGTTTTTTTTCTCTCCATATTTCACATTCTCAGTTGAGCGTGGTAGACAAGCCCTGTCTATAGAAATATGTGCTATATGTGCTGTCTGTAATTTGCTTGTAGATCAGGTTCCCAAAGTTATTATAGAGACACCATACACTCAAATGACACATACAGCATAACAAGTTGTCTTTGATATTTACATTTGACATAATTGGTTATAACTAGGGCACAGGATATTCTTCTCCCTTTTATCGATATTGTATATTTACCTGTTTTGCCATTTCTTTGTTTTAGTATTTCGCACTAATCTGGAATATCTATACTGAACATTTGTGGTGCATTATATGTATTGGTCATGGCACCATATACAGTATCACCTGAAAATAAAAAAGAAACCATGTTAATGAAGACTGCAATATATTATTGCATTTGCCTTCTCCTTCTCTCCATTGTGAGAAAGGTTGGTTGGCCTGCACAACATCACCTGCTTTGATCAGATCAGGAAATTCCAATGAGGAAACCATGGATTGTTGAGATTTGTCACATGCATAAGTGAGGGCAACTTTCATGCTTTATCTCTCTTATCTCTGACACTTGTTATTGTAAGGCGCCGTCAAACTCCGAAACTTCCTGTTTGACTCAGCCTGGCTGAGCATGCAGTAAATGAGTCATCAGTCTCCTGCTCAGCACTGCAATCTGGACATTAGTCAGGCAGGGCTGACCCTGAACAGCACCTCCATTACAGGGGAAACGCAGCAAATGATCCTGTCCTTATCTTTTACTGCTGCCCCGGGGCAGCCCTTCGGGCCAGCCGGCTGCTTACCTTCCTGCCAAGACGTCCAGATGACATTCATCCCCTGGGACACTTCATCTTCCTCTTTTTCTTCTCTCTTCCTCCCCCTATGAACCACCATGGATTGTATTTCAGATATCGTGACCAAATGAATTGAGAGAGTGTTCAGCTACAAGAAGAGGTTCAAATGTTATATGGTACAGCCTTTTATATATGACACACTTTCCTCTGTGGGATAAATGTTTGTTTCTTTTGTTTTCATTACTTTCAGATTCACTTTTTGCCCTATGCGATACTCTGCTGTGTGAGTCCAGATGTATGGATGATTGAGACGGTATAGCTTATTGTGCTCAGGATATTGGGAGGATTTTTGCGTTGCTTTTACATTTATGAGAGAAAAAAGCAGAGGGCATTATTATGTATCTCTTCCCGTACAGCTAACTGGCCGTTTTGATAAATACTAGCCTCCACCTGGTGATAGATTCTGTGCCTATGCTCAGCATTATGGCTTCATCATTCAATTCTTTAAAGGAAATGATAAATTAGTCTGTTCTAGATATAAATCACTAGGCTTTTGTTGGCTGTGTTGCATGTTTATTTATTCTTTATTCTGTAATTGAAGCCTTAAAATTGCCATTTTCTTCTTAGTTCACTTCTGTGTGCCTCCACATGGTAAGCAGCAATGACCCTTCACTCTGAGTGCATTATGCTAGCTGTAGATTGCCATTCCTACATCATCAAACCACTCCAGAGAAAACCTGAAACCTTCCTTCTTTTCTGTTTTGTTTGCATGTTCATATACTTCTTATATTTGTTTAATGATTCAGTAACAATTAATTAGGACATACCTTCGTCATGTTTTAAACATGAATGATGTTTCACAGGGACAATACATCATTGTCATATGTCTACTTCTCTGCAACATCATAACCCATCGTTACCCATCAGAACTATAGCTCTGCTGACACAGGCAAACCCTACATATCGTTAAAGCAGCATACTAATTTCTAACTTTAATTGTTTAATTGGAATTTGTTAAGATCAATTATCTGATTAAGAGGGCTGGAGTTGTGTGGGAGACAACAGTCAGATAGTTCAGAGAGTAATAGATAAAGCCTGTCTGTGTGTGTCGTCCAATTATGCTGCTTTTGATGGAGGAGAGCCAATGGCAGACTTTCCCAGTACATTTCAAACCTGTTCACAGGCATTTTCTCTGGTCATGGATCCAATGATTTTTGTAGGGGGCTGCTACAAAATTATCTTGCACACTCAGACTATGCAAACACACAAAATTCATTCAACAAAAGCTGCAGATTGAAAGGTCCCTTCAGCTGTCCCAGATAAAGCTCTTTAGGCTACGAGCAGTTAGTAACTGAGTTATACTGTCCCAGTAATTACCAACAATTACTCAGCTATCTGTGACCTCCCAAAGGTAGAAATGAGTTCTCCCCATTTCCTTGCATCAACATGTTAAAGACATGCCTGTGATATGTAGAAGCACACTTTCCGATGTGACCCGTGCAGACTTAACACCCACTCGCCACATCTGGAGCAGCTGTGTATGAAAAAAAAATGCCATTTGGCTCCAGTGGAGCAGAGCTGTAGACTGAGATTAATTTTCTCCCTGAGACTAAACGGAATGAGGTTTCCTGTGCTTCAAACAGAGGGAGAAAAAATATTAATGGGAGCATTCCTCTTTCCTTACCCCAAACCAAGTAATCACACTTCAATCATAATTTTCACACCAGACCAAGCCCAGACCATGCATTTGACTTCAGCCTGAATGTGTGACCGTTTACCCTCAGCACAAAATTCATGTGGAAATGCTTAACAATTCCGTACGACAGATCAAATTCAACTTTATATCATAGTGGATCCCTTTCAATTTAAACGGAGTGTCCTCCAAAGAAAAAAAAATCAGTTTGACCCAGCATACTACTTCATCTATTTCAATATGTCTTGTGTCAGACTCAGCAGAAAGCTCAATGCCAAGCAATAGCGCCATGCCTCAGCTTGTATGCCTTTGCCCTTTCAGATATTTTTGTTTCATTTTTGTTATTAGACTACCAGTATATGCTTTAATGTGACTCTGTGGTTTTCTCCACATGTCATTGGGATCGTAACTTTAATATGTTTGTTTATTTCCCCATAAGACGTCGCTCCCAGAAATCCCTAAAAGCTCATCCGTCAAGTTAGTCACAGCCCTGCTGCGGCTTTGTTGCTGGAATGATCAAAACACATTTCCCAGAGCAATTATTCCCAGGCTTCGGAGAGCTGTGTTTGAATAGCGAGAAGCCATTAGGCAGGTAAAACAGAAGTCAGCCAGCAGTTGTCACTGACTTGGTCCTGCTTCAGGTTATATCTGGTATAATCCCCTTGTTAAAGCCTGACTTAACTTCCAAATTCACATATGATATTTCAAAAAATGTTTCGTTTGTTCAAAAACCCTAACATATGCCTTGCTGTGAGTGAATTAGAACTTGAAATAAAGATGTTGGAATAAATTCTTCCTGGATTCTTCCAACTTCCCTTACCACTACCAGGCCATACAGTATTCATCAGAAAATCAGGGGTTTAATAGGAATCACAATGCTCAAATATTACACGACTGTACACAGAATACAGGATGGGGGCAAGACTGGGTGGAGGTCAAACCAAGGCTGCCCTATATACACGCCTTCCGTGACTGAAGTCAGTCAATCACATGTTCACAGAAAACATGGCCTGGAAAAGAAAAACATTTATCCACTGCAATTTTCCTCGTTTCAGAGACACAGAGTTGTTTTTTTCTTTGCACATCTGAAAATGTGTGTTCACATATAAAATATATATAAAAAAGAGGAGAGGAGACATAGACAGGACATGTATATTATAGTTAGTCAATATAAACTTTTGTACAATTTGGAAGTAAGGAAAGATTGGTTTGTATCCAGATACAGAAGACAAAGTCATCCCTTTGGTGTCAAAGCTTACACTTACATCAAGCGGATATTCTTGTGTAATACAATACAATTTTTTTTAACAGGCATCTTTAAAAATAGAATCTTCAATCCAGATGTCACAACTCCTCTCACAAGTAAACATCTGTTTGTGGCTCCTACTAACCATCTACGCTGTCATCCATACATTCGCTGTAGTGGAGCTTTCAAACCTTATAAAGCAAATACAGTATACTGTACATATACATATTTTATTGAAAAACTTCATAAGAGGCACTGTGTTCACACTGGGATATATACAGCATGCTAAATGTAAATCATTGACATTAAGTGAAGTCTACAATGCTATAAGGTTACCCTATACACATGCTACTGTAAATCATCTGGGTGCTTTGGGCCATAGGATAGGCATTGTCAATGAGAAAACTGTAGGTATTTTGGCTTTGCACAAAGGACTATTTGCTGGATGAAATCAGAGCTTTAAAGAAAGCATCTGGTGACCTAGGGACTTGCGGGGAAGGGGTGGGGGCATGTGGTTGTGTGGTTTTTTTGTATTCGGAGATTTCAGAAAAAATGCCAATAATGCGCTCTCTCCAGGCTTTTTGGCAGAGGTAGGCAAATTGGATACACTTCCTTTGCCCAAATGGCTTCTGTCTCTTGATCCCAAAGCACAAGCCAAAGGAGGATAAGGGGTGAAAAGAGATACAGAAGGTGTCTGATGGCTGTCGTCTACAAGGGTCACTTTACTGTCAAGGTGTTGGACAAAGGCCTGTTTTGTGCAGACACTCCGAGACAAGAAGGTGCTCTGATTCTTTCTCTGTTGTTTGGGCAGGACAAAAAAAAAAAAATCTGCTGTCATCGTTGGCAGACCACAGCCCTCTGAAATAAGTAACAAAGCAATAAGTTGACACCGGCAGCTTTTACAGATTGGTTTCTGGTAGATTCCTGCTTTATCCTGGAAAGGTGTGTGCGTGTCAGAGGGGAAGGAGGGTGAGGGGAGCATGGGGGTAACTCAAGTAGATTTCCTCTTGGACAGATTTTCATCATCTTTTGTGCTCTTGTCTGGCTGTGTTGTTCCAAGCGTCGGCCCTTATAAAGGCCGTACATCATTTCACTATTCTTCTCTCTTTAAACAATAACATCCGACACCGTAATAACCACATGCTTCAGATACCTTTCACCAGGCAGATCACGCTACACAGTAAGAAACATCTTTCCCAAAAAAAAGCCTGGGTTTGTTATGCCCTGTAGGAAGAATACCACAATTTCATAAACTCAAGATAAACTTTTGCTGCACTGCCAGCAACATGGCTGTGAATGATAATGTAACAAATTGCATCAGAGGAGATTGCTTGAGGTGATTTATGAGTTCTGCATGGGGAAACAGAAAGGTAGAGGTTTAAAATGTTTTAATCGTTCTCTTTAATTGTTTAACGCTGTTATTGTACTGAATCATGAATTATTTGTTTTATCATAAAAAAAAGATTACAGGTATTGTGACATATACACTCTGGATTAATGTGACTGGCCACACATCTTGTTTCTTTGTGTTTCAATGCATGTATGCTGGTATCACAGTTTACCTTGCAGATTTTGACTAAATCCAGTCCAAGGATGTCACATTTAAATACAGATGTTAACTTTAATTCTCTTAATGTTCTACAGTAACAACATAAATGGAAACAGCATATAGTGGAGAATGTGTTTCATTATTCATTCAGAGGAATGAAAAGGAGAATCCAACCCAAGGTGGCCAATTTGGGAAAATTTGCAAAACAATTTTCACAATTGTGGTCCATTCATTGATCTGAATTTAGAGAGTTTGGAGATGAGTGGGGTCCCCTACCTGAGTTACTATTGTCTCCAGCAATACTCACACCACAATTAGAATCTACAGAAGCTGTTTTCAATTTGTCACATGTCCGAAGTGTGAAAACATGATCAAGTAAGTGGCTGTGCCCTGAATCGATTCCTTTCAAGAGCATAGCAGATAATTGTTAAAGGTTCAGATTAATTTTCCATTCACACTGTAAGGGCAAACCATTTCAATGGGGATTTGGCTGTACTTGGTCCTGAGGTGTAAATAAGTGCCCAACCCCCACATCAGCGGACATGTAAAGGCCAAAGTGCTGTGCTGTCTGTCATCTGGTGTGATGCGCGGAATTTGATAAGAGTATGGCAAGTTGAAACCATGTGTTACTGGTGTGCAGAGACGGGTAACAGTACAGCCTTTGTCAATATTATCACCTTGTTGCTGTCTTATAATTGAAACAGAACATCACAGTGCATTTTGAGCATACTGTATGTACACTGTGGTATACAATATGTGTATTTTATACCAAAATTGATCGAAACTTCCTCACAGGTCATGAGAGACAATGTTCTCAGAGAACAAATGCATCTCCACAAAATCCAAGTTCATGCGGCACAACAGATGGACATTTTGAATAAATAAAGGGTAGGCACAAGGGAGCCTCTCTCAATGGGCCTGCGATGTCCCTTTGCTGTTTCTATGTAATCACAGGGCCTTGATTTGGTTTATATCTGTTCCAATGGCAAGTTTGACAGCAGATCAGATTCAATCATGTCTAAGGGTGAAGATGTTAAAAACCCTATTCTCTTACTTCTCCCTGAAATGGTAGACAGAGATGGAGAGAGGAGAAACAACCATTCATATAATCCCTTTGATTATCCTTTTTTCCCTCATTCCCTCAATCTAGCCCATTGCTGAGAGGTTCAGCTCTGTCCTCTCAGTCTCTAGACATCCTTGGACAGCTCTTGAGAAGAGAAATTGAAGTGCATCTGACTCTCCAAGCATTTCCTTTTTTTTTGGTCTTGAACGGAAACAAAATCCCCCTCAAGCAAAAGGTGGATTATTAAACTGTGCGGGGAAGGCGGAGAGATTAACATTCCAGGGGGATTTTTTTGACACTCTGGGCGACAAATTTGCAACACTGTTCCCCTGTGTCCCTCTCCAGGAGTGCTGCACTAAGCTGCGGCAGGAGATGGGAGAGGTCAGGCGGAAAAGGGAAAATCCCTCCATCCTGAGAGGAGTGGAGAGATTCCACTACTGGGTTAAAGGACTGCAAGCACTTCTCCTCTTTCTACAGCTTTGCAGACAAAACAGGTAGTCTTGCATGTATGCAGCATGTACGTTTTGTAATTTTTGCCATTTTAGTTATCATACAGGACATAATTAACACAACAGCCAGAGGATGTTTACATGGTGGGGTTCCACCTTCCAATATACTTGATAACTGCCTATTATGTTAGTACTTAAATTCAAATGGAGAAAAATCCCACTAAATTATGGATGAGTGAGATACTCCTTCCCTCCAGTGTCTCCAGTAGCCAATCACCAAGTCCCTCTAGGTTTTCCTTCTGTTGCTTCTTTTCTTAAATTTCTAGGGACAGTAGGGGGTGTGGAAATTACGTCTTCTCTAGTGTGAGCTGAGGGTCTACCTGGGACTCAAACCTGGTGGGTTCTCTGGTGATGTCAAAGTGCAGAATGGTGTTCCACAGAGCCTATGCGGTGTGATACTTGGGTAGGTGAATTCCCAACAGATGTGCAGAGCAGACACACTCTTCTCTGACACGCAGGTCAATTACTTCCGACCTAGCCCCAAGGTACAAACGCTGCCTGTTGCTTAACATGGTGCTGAGTGTGTAGTTCAAAAGGGGGTATATGACATCTTGTACTGTGGGCTCAGGGGTGTTAGCAGCAGGACACACTGTCTAACACAATGGCGTGAGTGGCAGCATTTGGTTTCTCTGTCCGTGCCCAGGTGACTGCTCCCTGCAGTGGAGACACAGCATGCTTACAGTAAACAGCAGCCACCTGCTCTTCCTGGCTGATTGTGGGGATGAAATGGACAACGACTCTGATCTGAGAGTGATGAGGAAATTTAATCTGACACAGCAGATACAGAAGCATCAGAACACTGGAACACAAAGGAAAGATCAGAGGATGGCAGTGTGAGCATGCTTTGGGGTCTGAAAGGCGATCATACATTTAGTCAGGCATATCTATTGTCAGATTCTGGTTGACCTTTTAACCTAGCAGGACAAACAGAAGTATGGAAATACAAACAGCTATCCGTACTTTCATGTCCATCCATCCAAACCCTTGGCAACAATAATAATAATGAAAGACAGTAGGTATACAAACACAGTGAGCAAATGCATGAGCCACTCCCTGTCTGCTTTGTAAAGACCCTGATTTTGAGAGTAAGAAGAGCACACACACACCTGTCCAAACACAGACTGGCACTGTAGAGTGAGAGGATGTTGTGCAGTGACTGATGGGTAACAGATTCTCAGAGACAGGCTCCCAGGGTAACATATCCTTGTGAAGGGATGGGCGTGGTTATGGGGCCAGCAAGCGTCAGTGGGAAAATACAGTTCTCCCAATATGTCTTCACACAGGTAATGTTACTGCATTCATCTAAGTCCAATGTTTTTTTCTCAGGTTTAAAACTATTTTGAGGAAGACATATAGTCTATTTATTTATTTATGTTTTCCTTTTTTCAGAAGGCCAAGGTTAAATTTATCATCTTAAATTGTTTACACAGCAAGATGTAGCCAATATATTGACAGTGTGGTAACAAATGGTGGTGAGGTCTGTCACCTGGTTGAGTTGAAAGAATACACAGTCCTTATCTCATTGAAAGGGCAGACAAGTTACAATGGCTGTTAATGGTGTGCTGTTATGATGAGTTGTCACTCAGGGTCACAAACTGTGTATAAAAGAAAGAAACATTAACCTTTACAATGCATTAAAAAAGCATTGATCTCAGCTGTAGCATGTTGTATAGCCTCTACAGCACCTGCCACCTGACCTTACATTCCAGGCACAATTTCACTTGAATTAACACAGCTAACATTGCATAGCTTACCTTGCCCTTAATCTTCTAAACATTCAGAGTTAAAGTGACCCATGTTGTCGCTATCTCCTGTCCTATTTTTAAGAGGAAATGAAAAATAGCAAGGACAGAGATGGAAAACGTAATGGAAATCTTTTATGAAGTGATTTCCTATTGAAAGCCTGCCCCTGCAATAGGAATAACAGTGACGATTGTACTGTGCATCAGCATAATGAAAGTTACGACAGCATAAATAAATAAAAACTAGATTGCAAAAATTACCTGTCACTGGGGTTGGATTTGGCAGGAGGGTAAATGCAATTTTACAAACCGAGAACTAATTACAGAACATGGCATGGGCTTGAGGTTGGGAGCTCCAGATTGAATCATCAATAATGTTTTAGTACCCTGTCATTATCTGTGCACTAACAGCATTATTAATTAATCCTCCTCACTGTTCCCCATTCATCAATGGATCTGGAGGAATAAATAAAAGATGCAACATTTAGGTGGGGGATGGACTCTAGTGAGCCAATGACAGCTTAGTCCATTTAAGGATTCTCTTCATCAGCAGTGCATTACTTCAGGTCACGAATGCCATGCAGCTCTTACTCTTGTTATACATCATTCTGTTGTATTTCCATCAAAGTATAACAATGTTCATTGCTTTTTCAGCTGACATTTTCATCTTTTGCAGTTGCTGGGGAAAAAAAACACGCTGAGATTTTTCTTATATATTGATAGTCCATGTCCCATACATTAGAATAACAAAACAGCAACAGCAACAACAAAACAATAATAACAATAATAATAATAATAATAATACTAGTAGTAGTAGTAATAATATGCTATATACAAGGAACTCAAAGTTAATTGGCTTGCACATTTTTGCAGAAGTGGATTTTGTTTTTAACAAAAACAAAAGAAAACAGAACCAAAACAACAATGTAACTAGCCTTCTCGCCTGATCTCTTTTGAATCTTGCTCAAGATTAACAAGTAATACATTAAACCATTCAACAATTCTCAGGTATTCCACGGTGATTTCCTGGACTTCTACATGCTGCAGCGTAACCATCTGATGTCAATGTTAAGAGTTGCTTCAGAAAACAGCAGTTAACTCAGGAACAGTATTTATCCTTATTTTATTTGATTTGATTATTATTGGTCCTGTTATAACAATATTTTGCCTACATTTTACATTTTCAACTGGAATTTCCTCATTCTTCATGTCTTAAAATTTTTGTCAGTTCTGACTCCCAGTAAGGTTATCATAATTAACCTGAACATTCTCCTGTATTCCATTAAAAATTTTAATAAGTGTGTATAGCTAGGGATGATCAAGCACCGACTCATCTACACTGATAGAGAAAACTAATATACACTTAGCAGCACTGTTTTCAGTGTCATAAAGACCATTATACAATGTCACAAAAAAATCACACTTACTGTTAATATCTAATGTTGTCCACCTCAACAAAAGCAAGAAAATCTGTAAGAAAAAATGCAGATAAAATGAAAGCCAATTACCTGGATCATACACTTGGCAAATACTATTTGATAATTAGCCTACTGGAACAAAAGAATATAATTAATTTACAGCAACATCTGTATTTAAACTCATCACACACATAAACGGTGTATTACTGTACGTACTTTATTACTCAATATGACTTTTGAATTTTAGTTGCATTTCACTAAATCCCACCTGGTTCACATTTTTATTATCCAGGGTCACAATGTCCCAGAGGCAAGAAATATCAAACTTAACAACCTCCAAAATGTCAGCAAATCCCTACATGAGCACAATGAACAGCTCTTCCACCTGTCAGGCTCTAATTGCAATCTAATGTCAGGACATAAAACAAAGGTTAAGTATGAGAAAAGGCCATTCATACCCATTGGAGTCTTGTGGCTTTAAGCACCAAAATCAAGACCTCCCAGTGCAAGCAAAATTGGGTATTGCAATTCTTCCCTCTGAATGCCCTACCTATGGCTATCTGGGACTCAGGAATGTAGATTGCATCTTGAACTGTGCTGCTACGTTGAATTCTGTTAATGTTTACATGGTATTCTGCTGATGCATCTGATATATCCGTAATTGTGTAGAGCTTTGGGGCATTTCCCTTTTTTACAATGTGGTTTTAAATTTTGATAAGATTCCTAGTGTTCTTTTTTTCTTGTTATTTTTGGTATCAGTGTTGTTATTTTGATTATTATCATCATTATCATCATTACCGGGGGTAGAAGAGGCAATGCTAAAATTCTTTCAGCATGCACTGCAGGGGTGGATGCAATTGTAGCAGAAAGCAGTGGAATGTTTTCCAGATATATAAATAGTGACTTAGGCAATCAAAATCCTGAAATAAAAATGTGAACTTTCTCCCAAGAAGTACAGCACCACAGAGAAAGAAATAAAAAACATAAACATTTATCATGGAAAAACATCAATAATGTCAGCTGTAAACCACCTAATCACTAACCCACTAGTTTTCTCATGTAAGTGCATTACTCTCTGTGGAAGAACACAAGGCTACATGACAATGATGATGATGATGGTGAGAAAGGCAATTTTCAAAGCATCTTCCATGGATCTTGTTGCATTTCACTGTAATGAGAGGTGACTCACCTGTACTATGTGAAGGAGAGCCTTCACCTTTCTCCAAAAATGTTTGTCAAATTGTCACTTGGATGTATAAGGATTGTTGCCTTCCATTTCTAACTATGTAAATAAGCAAACTCATTGATCAGTTTCATTCTACACAGGTGAATTGTTTGTCAAGTGATAATTGCCTTTGTTTTAGGGAACCAGCCCATTGGGTAACAAGCTATACCTGCTTAATTAAAGTACTATTATTAATTACAGGTGTGTGAAAAGCAAGGGGGGCTCAGGCTGTTTGCTCAGGCTGGTTTCTTTTGTTTGTTTGCATATTGGTTTTTAAAATAAATTAGTTGATTTTTTAACCTTTTTTTAACCTTTTTTAAGCTTTTCTGCTCATTTTTGGGTGAAGTTTTGGCCAGCTTGTCTGTATACGAACATGTAGAACTCACCTGGGTGATGCATAGCAACTATTTTACAGCAGAATACTCACCACACATCAGCTGAAATGTAGAGGGAGGGATTCATTTCATCAATTGAGAGTTTGATCTGATGACCAGATTTATAAGTATGTTTGGAATCTTGGCCGGGCCACCTAGGAAATTATTCTTTCAATGAGTGCTGTGGATTCCATGGAAGCAGTCATGAACACTACTCTTTACCTTTAAGTACTTTCACTGTCTGTGTTTGTAAACATACAATATCTACCCTGCTTGTAGTATGAATCATTACAGCCTTTTTCCTACTATAAACAGCTGGCTATTCATATCTGCCAACCTTACAAATAAATAAATCTGTTTGCTAGTGACGTAAATGGCCATTTTTATCAAATTTACATGCTTGAAAATTCACATTTGTATGCATGGTGTTGTAGAATATATCACTCTGTAAGACTATAATCCAAGGAGACACTGTCTAAAATGAATTTGTACTAATACTAGTGGTAATAAATATAATATATAAGTAACACTCAAAAATATGTAAATCCAAGGATTGGGAACAGAATTGGTCATACTTTGCTGAAGACTAATTATTCATTTAAAGGTGAAAATAATCCCAAAGTATCTAAAAGCACTAGCTGGCTCATTACGAAAAAAAAATGCTCAACACACAAGGTCACCCCTAACAGAAGGTTCTGTATGGGTTACTACAAGGTTTATATATTTAATAAATATTTTTTTCACACTAAAAGTCTCCATTTATTCAGCATATGTGGGGGAAATTCAGCCAAACCAATGTCACCAATGTCTCATGTCAGCTTCACCCACACTCGCATGTATATGAAGTACCTGGAAACAGATGTGAAAGAGACAAGACTTGACTTTGGGATGGGGATGGACTTTGTCTTGTCAAAGCAAAATATTTCATGAACACAGAAGACCTGAAATCTGACACCTCAGTGAGTCCATTACTTTCTCTGACGTATGCACTGTAGTCACCCACAGTTTACTGGATGGCAGTTTAAGAGCCATTTGAGCTAATGCCTCTCTATTAACCATAAAAGAGAAGGGAACCCAAGAAATGGCTGACCTACCTCGAGTTTTATAGGGTTGTAAAACATGCTTACATGTCTTCTGTGCACCAGGACCCAAGGGCGGAGAGGTGAAAGGGTTGTCACTGAGATAACCTGCAACCCATAGGTACAGACTTCAAAGTGTGTTTTGATGTACTTTCAACAAGACATATATGCCTTTGAGTCTTATTCAGCTTAAGAATAATGTTGCATTCTCTTACTGTAAGTCAGTTTCAATGGCTTCTGTTTGCATTGCTAATATTTCCTTTATGCTGATGTCAGAAGAATCATGATCTTATGGTGTTTTAAGGAGCAAAAATTCCTACTTTTTTATTAATAAGAGCTGTAAAAGTCTTCCTGCAGTAATGTGGAAATAAATGCGAGAATCCACTGGTATGTCTGTGTTGTATTTTTTATTATTATTCAGTAAATCACTGTGTTTTAGTATGAGTAGAAAGACCTGGTCCTTACTTAAGCAAGTCATGTTCAAAGACACAGCCATAAACAAGCACTGGCAGTGACACAAATTATGCACCGCATTCTTAACTAGTTTAATAAGAAGCAGTAAATTGGTACCTGCATACAAAATTCTACATTCTTGAGTTTCTATTTGCTTAATTTTTGCTCCTTCTCTCTCAATTAATTTGCCTCTTCACAGTCCGTGCTCCCCCCCCAACCCTCCATTCCCTCCGTTTCTTGCACACTCCTTCATCCTCTTTCCCTTCATACTCATCCCTCATCCTCTGGTGCCTGCTCACTCCCTTCCTTCCCTGTCCCTCTTGCTGTCCCTCTCAGCTCCCCTGGAACAGGTTGCTGCTGTCGGTACACACGGCTGCGCCCGGTTTATTAGGGCTGCTGTTAAAAAGCTTTTTTGAAGGGAGCACAAGGGTCCCCCTGCATGACTGGCCCCATCTGTAGCACAGCATAATGATTTTTTCACGGTGCATTAAGTTAACACTGCGCCGCCAGCTTCGTGGGCCAAGACCCCAGCTCTAATTGAGGGGGAGAGAAGGGCTGAAAACTGCCACCACAGGGCACCTTTTATTCACACTCTCCCTTTTTCAGTTGCTTTCTTTTCTCAATCATTTATTTTCCCATTTTACCCCATTTCTCCTTCACTGTCTGATAATTTTTCACTCCTCAAAGTAGTTTCTTGTCTAAATAATTTTAATACATTCTGAATGGAACAGACGTTCAGCATGCAATTGTAAGAGAAAACAGTTTACATTTTTTTTCTCTTCATGTGAAAATACATATGTGGTCAGGTCTAACATTAGTGCTGAGGTTATGGTGCGATCAGACATTGGTATTTGGCTTTGGTTAAAGTATCTTCAAATAGCTGATTAGCTGAGATATTAAGATAATAGTCTTTAAGGTCACCCTCACTGGGAGAGATATATCGTACCAGTATTTGTATATGCCTGTGACTCCACATAAGTGATCCCATCAAAACAGATCTGTCCCACATAAGTGAGCACTCAGAATATCATGCATGTGCAGTGAAAATCCATAATTGTCAAGGCGTGTCTCTTCTGCATGACTGCTCCACACCATCTCTGCTTGTTTTGCTGTCATTTATTCCTAATTGCCCTATCTTGGAGGTACACCTGGAGATACCTCTGCCCACAGACACAGAGACCCTCATTCCAGCAGTGCACCTGACACTCTAATTTCAGACAGGTGAGTTGAGACATGTGTACTGGAGTGTACTGGAATCTCACCACCCTCAGCTATTAGAGTGATTTGGATTCTCTCTCTGCAGTCTTGGAAATCATATTTCTGTACTTCCCATTTTGCAGTTGTGTCAACTTGAAAAGCCTTGACTGACACAATGTATCCCAATGTGTCCCATTTTATGCCATTTAAAATTTATAAATGTGTAAATAATAATATATTAATAAAGTCAGATGTCATTATAAGTGTACACCATGTAAAACGAGTGGCGAAACTGCATGCATGCTAAATCCAAGCCATTAAGATATTAGATTACATCTTGTACCTGTTGGTGGATACATTACATTATGTGTTTATGGAAGTCACAGAGCAGTACTTTTGCATCTGATCCTCTCCAAATGAGCATGTGCTGATATGTATCAGTTTGTTGGAGGGTCCCTGCAAACGCAACTCTTTGAACCAGCAATTGCCGGGTTCGTTTTGGAGGAAAGGTTTAATGAGGATTGGAGCAGATGTTTTCCATTCCTTTGGAGCAGCTGGACGCCAGTCTTTCGACTGGCCCGAAGGGAGAGCATAAGAGGGAGTCCCCTTCGCACATCCCGGTGAGAAAGCCGTGAAACAGACAGGGTGAGCCATCACGACATTGTTTTTTCTGCCCTCGGTTCTGTATCTCTCTCACTCCTTGAGCTCCTTCAGCTCCAGTGTCTTCTCCCAGTGATAAATGCGTCTTTCTTTCTCCAAGTCTGACCAGGACAGTCTTAAATTACAACAGGCTGTGGAGGAGAAAAGATTTAAAAATAGCATGTGGGTTGGACTTTTTTAGGGTAATGGTCTTCTCTCTCCCTCTCTCTCTTTAAATGTAATGTATGGCGTCGAGCAGAGTTATTGATGATCATTCTGCAGACTTGCCCCCCGCCCCTCCTTTTCCCCAAACCTTCTTGCTCTCCTATGACTAATTGCATCCAGAAGTCAGAATGAGGTCAGGAGAGTAATGGAGGGACATATCGCACAGTTACGACTGTCTGTGGATGGGCCATCCATAAATGGAGGAACGTCCATAAAAGATTTAGTCATTTACAGAGAATAGATAGCAGAACTGATTGTCACATCAGTTAATCTAGTTCACTTTAAAAGGTGGCAAGAGATAGACGAGAGAGTGTATGTAAAAAAATGAAGAATGGGCTGTTTTAGTAAAATTTGGAGAACCATCTTCACCACCGATTTGTCAAGGTGCAAAAGGTGATTTCAATGAAACAATCAAAAACCAGTGAAAAGGACTTATTGTGCCATGCTATGTTCTTAGGAGCCCATAGCTTCACTTCTCTTCAGAGTTTCCCAGAAATACCTAAAATCTTCATCAAGGTCTCTGTGTCTCCTTCCTAGAGTGAAACAAGGACTGTTTAATTTCATATGCTTCAGTTTATTACACCGTTGAACCCTAGCCTCTTTTTCATGTTTGACAAATTGATTATTATTCCAGTGATTAAAACCACGGAAGAGCCAATGTTTTGCTATGCATTATTTGACCCCCTTCATTTTTTTCAGTTACAAGCTTTTTTAAAAGCTTGTCATCAAAGTTCCAGGCAGTCAAGGGTGCAGCAGTTAACCTCTGACCCTTCACCGTTGATGCCCTTTTGTGATTTAGTGCCCCTCACATTGCTAGACTGACAGGTTTTTAAAAAAGGAAGTGTTCTGTTGGGTAAGTGGGAGGGGGAGGAATAGGGGGAGGGGTTGTTGGTGTAAGCTACTGGGGTTAACTTTTGAAAGCACCTTAATTGCACCCCCAGCATGCTCCTCAGGACCTGCCTACAGCCCAGACCTTAAATATTTGCAAACAATTCGATGCCATTTCTCTGCATTTGTCTCCTGCTCATTCACTGGTAATTAGACCTTTCATTCTTGCTCACATCTTTGTCATTTTCTCCTCTCTCCCCCAGTGTATCACTTGTTTTCTGTCTTTCCTTTTTCTGATTGCATTTTAGTTTCAGTGTTTCCATTCTTCCTTTCCTTGTCTGCTTCCTGTAATTAGACCTCCTGTTTTATATTGTCCCAATACAAAGACACACACTTGACTTTCCCTTAGCCCTTGCCCCTCCAGATGAAATGTAAAGGGTTTAGACATACTAACTGGACTCTGTAATATTAACTAAAACACAATGCTGACACAAACTTTCACACCCCTGTATGTGTCATGTTTCTTCCTTATGGAAAGGAAGTATATTTGTGGTGCTTCAATGCTTGCATCCTAATCATGACATACACCCATATCACAAAGCCCACGCTGGAGGTTTCAGGAGACAGAGTGTCCAAACAGATGTTGGAAATCAAAGTAGGGGTCAGATATCATTAAAGAGCAGGCTGGTATTGGCTGGCAGACAGTCCTGTTTAGTTGCTGACTCAAGTTTGAATCCCCAGGCTGCATTTCCTCCATTAAACAAGCCGGGCTAATCAATACACCCAATTTAACAGCATCCAGGAGAAAATGAATCAACAAGTGTCAACAAGGGAATGTTTTTTTCTACCACTTGGTATAGGGCTAATTTTGCACTTTTTTAGTTTAACTTATTACTAAAACGTCTCTCTGCATATTAACTTAGACCAGGCATTTTTTTGACATTGTGGCAACATAATTTCTAATACAAATTTGATGTTTGTTTGAATCTATTATTATTATTATTATTATTAGTAGTAGTAGTAGTAGTAGTAGTAGTAGTAGTAGAGGAATAAGCACATAAATTAGCATTCATGAGCCATAATTTCACTGTCTGACATTCCTGGGGGAACCTGCCCTCTGTGAAAAACACATTTCAAGTTTATCAGTTTTGCTTGTGTTTAAATACTTTTTCATTGTGTGCGGCCTGGGTTGCCTGCTAAGCACATCTACCAAAGCTTGTTACTTGAAGAGCTCATCAGGAAATCTGTGTGTGTGTGTGTGTGTGTGTGTGTGTGTGTGTGTGTGTGTGAGAGAGAGAGAAAGAGAGAAAGAAGTGTGAGCTTTGTGCAGCCCAGAGCATCCCAGTCAGGGCCTAATGAGGGAGCAGCAGTGCTCACCTCTGAGGCCGCCTGAAGGAGGTCAGCCGTGGGTGACTTCCTCTTCACAGCCAAACTTCTCATTTCTTGGGAGGCAAACTTTCTTTAAAAATAGGTCATTTGCTAACAAGTTTTCTATTTGGCTTGACATTTTATTTCTTTCTGAGATGCCTGCTCCTCTTCTTTGAGGATTAATTTTTCTGGTCTGAGGATAACTCTCCTTACTTCTTTTTTTTTTTTAATGTATCTTTTTAATACCATTACCAGCCACCACCACCAAGATGCAAGGATGGAAACCTCGGTTTACTGGTCAGGATGCAGTTTCATTCATTCCCCAAACTTTTAAATCCCACTGAAATAATGCACCATAGATTACAAGCTTTCCTCTTTGTTGCTAGTGGGAGGATCCATCAATTTCTAACAATGAGCTCCGTGTGCTGATCCATCAAACATGAAATGTTTCCTGGAGATCAAAATGTAACACTGATTTGAAAAAGGATCATGCTGTAACTGGGTATATAATATATATGATATGAATAATAAATCTACACAGCAACGCACACATAATTGTTATCAGTGTTGTTTTTCAGGAAGTAATATGAATAGATTCGAGTTCACAGCCAGTCAGTGCTGTACAGATTCAGTGCATGAAATTAATTAGAAATACATGTAGAAATAAAAAAATGGAGTGACCAGTGAGCTTGACATTTTACCTAAGACTAATGTTCATTTTTTATTTTCTATTAGCAACACATATAGATCTGTCTGCATTGATTTAAAATGATTTAAAAGAAATCTTTTCTGAATGGACATTTGACTTGATAATGTTATTCAATTCAAGTGTTTCCTTTGGGCAGGGAGTTTCCCAAAGATGTGCCAGAGGATATAGATGCAAGCTATACATGTAGCTTTTGTATTGACTAATTCAGCTCTGCTGTTTTAGTACAAAGCACTGAAGTAACTTCACCTCTGAAATAACCTTATGTTGGAGGGCAGCAGAATAATATTCAGAAATTTGCATTAATCTCAGGAAGTAAACCTAATTTTTATTACTGTTATTACAACCTGTTATTAAATATATTATTTGTTTTATGATTTTACCTGTACTTAATACCAGATTAAATTACAGCTGAAGCAAATGACTGACGCTTAAAGTTGTTATCCGCTGTGTGCTTAATAGATCATTAATGAATGAAACGAAAAGAGAAAAAAACAAAAACCAACAACCGTGATCATTTTTACATCCTTGAGGGAATATGTGATTTGACTAAGAACACAGACTCAGATGCAAATAAACTAGTAATGCTAATGCAGATTCATTACAGGAAAGGCAAGGATGGTATAGACTAGTATGCAAAAAAAGAAAAGTCTACATCAACAAACAAACAATATTCTGTTTAATGAACAGAGGAGTAGCATCGCTGCCTCCCAGAGTGCCTGTTTTTATAAAAAACGTGTGACGGTGGAAGGTCTGTGGCTGCCCCATGCCGTCGCTGTTGCAGCCACTAGGCAGAGAGCCAGAACGCACTGGTCTGTCACAGCGACTGCTAAAGGAGGCCTGCCTAGTCTCTGAGGACAGCACCAGGCCATACTGTCCCATTTACTGTTTGCTCACAATGAGGCTGTAAAGCCACATCACATTTTAATGCCGTTCGCAGCAAAGGCCTCTTAATCCATTGGGGAACCCTGACACTCACTCTCAGGTGCTTACTCTCCACACAGATGGGGAAGGTACGTGACACAGACAGTCTTTCCAAGTCAATTATCAGCCTGAATCTCAGGCGAGGAACAACTACATTTATGCCAAAATGGGCTCCCCTACCTTCTATAAGCAATTACAGAGGTTCAGGGCGGAAAGTGCACTACTTTGAGGAGCCGGGGGTAATCATCACGTAATTCCCCTTGGAGTAAGGTATTGGCCAAAATGAAATAATGATGAAATGACAAGCCTCCGCTGAGCATTGGGAAGCTGTTTGTTGTTGAAGCTGAATGGTATAAAATATCAGGGGAGAGTCATGGGCATGCATATCTCTTTGAAGAACAGACCCTCCCTGCATTGTGAAATCCTTGTATGGAAGAAATAAAACTGACTAACATAACATAAAAAATACAATGAATCCCTAAATAACACTGTGATGATAGCCAGGACAGAATGGCAGCCAGCAGTGAAGTGAACACACTTTTCTTCTCTGCAAGGTTTGGTTTGTAATTAAGACTCCATCCGGTACATTTTCCATGGAAAGCCAAACAGGAGCTTTCCTTGTCCTGCAGTGTTAGATTACACCTCTGATTAAGGTTAATAAAGTACGAACATTTGTTGAACACAAAGAATTTGTTTCACCTCAGGCAATCACTGTGTCATTTTCCTTTTGTTTGGGTCCTCCCTATTGACTCACGAGCAGGGTTGGGAGGGTTACCTACTATGTATTCAACTACAGATTACAGAATACTTGCCCTAAAATGTAATTTGTACTGTATTCTGTTAGATTACTCAAGGTAAGTAACGTAAGCTAAATACTTTGGATTTTTGAACACTGTGTTTTTAATTTTTAAAAGTACGTAAGTAAAAGTGTGAATGTGACATATACTGGTTGGGTGATTCTCACGAACCAGTGAGTCAGTCATGTCCAAGTGATGTCAAGATCTAAATAGCTAAACTTGAGTAAACATATATTTTTTTTACTGTAATACATAAAATACAGTCTATATTTTTAATTATGATAACATTTCACATGGAAAAAACATTTAAAGCATTTTATGAAAGTTTTATAAGGACATGCACCAGTATGATTCATCCGACTAAGATTCTGAACAGTTGAATGTTCGTTTAGCATTGTTGTGGCTAACATTTTGGCACCCGCATGTTAAGTCTATGGGCACTTCATCGCAGTTTCTTCAGAGTTGTAAATGTTCATTTAAAAACTATATTATATGAACACATGAGTCAGAAAAGGCACGAGCCACCCTAAATACATTGTGAGTGAGAAAGGAGTAACTTAACAATTTAATGTATAATATACGTAGTGTAAAATTGTTGGAGTAATCACAGTTTTGAACATGTGAAATTTCACTTGTTTTATCACTGTATCTACTCATTAGCTAGTTAGCTTTAATACTATACCTACTAGCCTACTAGCTAGCTGAATAGGTAATCCAGTGCAGCCAAGCTATGTAAGATAGCTAGCTAGCGATCAATATTAGCTTAAATAATGAAAAAGAGAACTTACTTCAAGATGCTTCTTCAGGTTAGAGGTTGACTCTTTTGAAGTGGATAGCAGTTTGGTTGCTGGCAAACACAGCTTGCATCGTACTGTTATGTTGCGACCTTTGCCAAATTTCAAAGTAAAATGGTCCCAGTATTTCCATGACATAAACGTATTAGGCTGGTTGCTTTCTGTCTCACTCTCCATTCTACTGTCTTGTGAGCCAGGCAGACTGCACGCTTTTTTCTTCTTTTTTTTTTTGTGAGGAGCACATGGGAGATACACCTCAGAGATATCATTGGATAGATTTTCCAACTGAATAAACATTAAATGAAAAAAATAAATGAAATTAAATGGGAAAAAATCCAATGCAACCCCTTCAGTAATCTAAATATTTTAAAAATGTAACTGTAATTTGATTACCATCAATTTAAATGGTAACTGTAAGGGAATACAGTTACTCATATTTTGTATTTTAAATACGTAACGCCGTTACATGTATTCCGTTACTCCCCAACCCTACTCACGAGACATGCATTTATTGAAGAACTTTTAAGGACACATTTTTGGGATTGTCCACAATTCATTATATAACCTATGAAAACAGGTGGAACAAGACAACTAAATGCTCTTGGAGTGAACTTTAGAAAATATATATGTATCGTATGGACCCTTATCTATATCCTGACACATCATGATCTATGCCACAGAGAAAATTGTCAATTAATAGAAATGAAAAATTAGGATAGTTAAGATCTACGATATGTCCTGGCTCTAGTAGACATAAAGAACAAGGGTGAAAAGGAAAGAGGAAAAATCTTCACATGCAGAATGTCAATAGTACTGCCACTGCAATAAAAATACATTTATTAATGCTGAGTGAAATTATACTACTGCTGGTGTTAACCTAAGCATTTGCCATTGCTCTGTTGCTCAGCTTTTCTTACTCTGTTGTATTATATTAATGTACACTGTACTATTTATAGTAGTGGTTGGTAGTCCTGCACATAGTATCCTTGACCATTATAAATTAGTAGTGGCTATCATTATAGTCACTATCTGCAGTATTACAGCAAGATGAAAAAAAACACAATTCCAGCAAGGTAACTAATTTAAGGTAAAGGGAAAAAGAGGTTCTCTTTCAACAGTTAGACAGAGAAGACCCAATTACTACTCAATGACCTAATCTCTGTCTTTCCATGTCTCCCGCTCCCCCTCTCTGCTTCTCTCTTGCATTTGCGCTGTCTCCTGCTCTGCCTCGTTCTCCCTCTCCTCTTGTAACAGGAAGCCATAATGCAGCACAGTGTATTCTGGTGCCATGCTTGGGTTGAAGAGGCCCCCTTGGCCATAGTGACAGAGTCTCCAAGCCATCTCTATAATATGAAGCAAACTCAATTACCCACCAGCAGAGGAGCTCGGTGCCTCGTTCAGTGGAGATTGATGTTGGCCAGCTCAAACCAGGGACCAGCTGTCTCTACTCCCTAATGGCCTTCCCGGGACCCAGTGCTCAGGATCAAGTTAAGGGGCTAGCGTCAATTTCCGTGGCGCCCACCGCAATATCGAATCAGTGCTATAAATAACACAGAATTTGGTTTGGTTTAAATGGATTGCAAATTAGGGTATGAAAACAGATTAAAGTGTAACTGACATGGATGGTCACTAATAAAAACACTTAACCATCGAACGTCTGCTTTACACATAAATCTCCCCTGGACATTAATGTCTGCATAGTGAAACAATTTATGAGTGGATTCACTGTGAGTTACTGTGGCTGCCAATGATGCGGTGCTATCGAATGACACCACAAACAGGACACTGGCATGTTATACTGTATATACTTGTGTCGTTTTCCTCTTGATGTTAAATCGTGGAGAGATATTTCTCATGTTGCAGTGAGTCTGTAATTCTTAAGTTTTTAGATTTTAATAGTCATAAATATTTATCTGTAGCATAATGCCTGACACGTCAATGTTTCAGGTACAGATATTTAAGCCAGTCCTCTGTAGTTTATTCCCTCAATTTCAGGGAGCACTCGCTCTCATAAGCTAAGATGCTCCACCTGTGGGACAACCTTTTTCCTTCTGTCACACAGTAATCCATTCCATATGTAGATCAAAGTTTTCCAGGACTTTATTTTTAAATGATGCTACCACAAACTTGGGGCACCCTTTTTCCATTAGAAAGCATCTGCAACATGAAGAAAATCTTCATGATATTCATGATCTTCATGACCTTGTTGACATTCAACGAAGATGAAAATCTTCATCTTCGTTGAATGTCAACAAGGTCTTTAAGGTAGAGAAACTGTGGAAATTTACACGATGGGCAGATGACAGCAGGAATTACCCAACAGAAAACAAATATCTCCA
Organism: Megalops cyprinoides; assembly: GCF_013368585.1. Classification (NCBI taxonomy): domain Eukaryota; kingdom Metazoa; phylum Chordata; class Actinopteri; order Elopiformes; family Megalopidae; genus Megalops; species Megalops cyprinoides. Next base: position 36,325,672 of record NC_050584.1, on the reverse strand, counting down.
TGCAAAAAGATGGATCTTTCAAACCTGCCTTAGCAGGTCACCAAGAAATGTTTAAGTGACTACAGCCACTCCTAGGAAGGTAAACTCACCAAGCTAAGATAATACATGAAGTGCTAACGTCTCAGGTGTTGTGCTGTTGTCTCACACCTTGAGGGGACAGGAGAGACCAGTCAGGGCTGACTGAGCCGGGACAGAGGCTCTGCCAGTCCTTCATTTCACCAGCTTGATACGGTAAAGCGAGGACTTCCAGAGAAATCAATCACCAAAATGGTTGGAGATGAGGGGGGAGGTCAGTAAGTGGCATGTCAGGTACAGGTGGCCAGGGTCAGTTTATTTGACCTCACCAGCTTCTCTTGGAGGGTTTCTGACAGGCTTTGCTGTCTTGTATGTACGTAAACACACACCCACTCAGACAGCTTCAGGCTTCTTTGGACTCTACAAGGAATTACCAGTAATGTTAATGCTGGCCAGTTTGTCAGTTCTTTGATGAAAGAAATGCCTCCTTCCATTCTGTAGAGAAAGCATATGTTCCAAGGTCAAAAATACACCTAGAATTCATGTTAACCACATAGTTTTTCAAGATAGGAATGTTATGGTTTTATTACACTGCACAAAAGATATATTGCAAAGCTGATATTGTTAGCATCCAAATCTACGGACTATAACCTTGAATGTGGAAATATCACAAAAATTTAATTTTCACCCTTATTATTAAGTTGTCATAATAACAAACTCCATCTAAGGTAGTCACTGCTGAAATATTTTTGATGCTGCTGTTTAAGTATTGTATGCTGCAGTTCAATCCCCTTGCTTAGCATAAAAGGATGGAACTCAATTTTGCTTTGATTATACATTGCAAAGGGCTCCAGGTTGCTACAACAACACTCCCCTCTTACCACCACCAAAACCACTAAAATTGTGGTCAAAATTGCAGTACATTTTTTAAACCAAGGGAAGGTAGGATTCATGCAGTTTCATACTCATGTGGTTGCCACCAGTCAGTCTGCCAATAATACACTATCAGTTTCTGAATATCAGGTCTCCATCAGCATTTTACATGATCGTAATGAAGGATGATACCAAAATGACCGTAGTAAATTTACAGTGAACGCATCTTAAACAACAATGCAATTTTTCAGTTCCATTCCACATCAGTGCTAGGTGGGCTGAAATCATGTCACTTCATTCATATATATCAGACCTGTGGTCATGATCCTGGCAGCAGTGTGGTGTGTAATAAGGAGCTGGGTTCCCAATTACCAATTTCTGGTTTTAATCTCAAGTGTGCCACTGCCATTGTGAATTGGATGAGGTCCTTAGCCCAAACTGCCTCAGTGAATATCTAGCTGTAGATGACACAGAAAAGTTTTAATATAGGTAAGTTATTCTGGATGACAAAATGGTCTTATAACTGATAACTGTACCAATTATTTTCCATCAGCTGGTCTTCACCCTCCGTAGCTGTTTTGCATGTGTGTGTTTGGCAATAATGTGATCCATTGAGATAAACAAGTTATGCATTAATCACTGGCTCATGTTTTGCAAAAAAAAATAATGGAAGCAGAAAAGTTAGCCTTCATAACTGTAAATATACAGCAAGCCATCATGGTAAGATAAATGAACTGAGACAAAATTACAAAAAAACTCTAAAATTTAAATAATGACAGATGAAAGCCCACTCATTGTCCAATATTATGACCAAATCTGGGAAGACAACTGAGATTAATTAGCCCAGAGGGGGATAGCAGTGGGATTGTGAGCAGCTGGGGATGAGGGGAAAAACCTCATGCATTTGTAATTGTCATTTCTATATTTCTATATTTGTGTGTTCTGGAAAACTGTATGAATACTGAAATAGTGTCGGACTTTCTAGTTCTTTTGCAGTGACAAAATTACTAAATGAATGTGGATCTCATAGGTGCCGTAATTTTAATATTTTCATGTTATCATATACCTGAGGCTTAACTGATTTCATTATTGTGAGTCAGTCATAGTGAAAGATTAGTGTGTCATCAGTGTGAGAAATGTGTCCAAATAATAATAAAATATAGTAAAAGTATGTATGGCAGAATTTTTAAGTAGAATTCTTCCTTGAATTACTCGTAGCATCACAACACATCAATAGATATGATTAAAAGTGGGATTCATTTGTGTATGCACTAAATTATGATACATCACAAACGTGTATTGTAGATCAAATGTTGCACTTTGACGTTTTCCATTCGGAGAATGGCTGAATTGAACAGGTATTCGTAAGTCGCATGGAAACCTAAAGAACTGACTTGTCAGGAATTAATTGCATTGGAGTGACCATGATGGCAATGCTAATATTGGTAATACCCCTTTAAGAGTGGAAAAAGTGAATTCTTTGGTGTATGAAATTAGCAGTTAAGTCAAAGTATTTTGATCTCATTTCCTAATGATCAGAGGGAAGGTATCAATGCAAAGTCTTTTTTTTTCCCATGTCACAGTTTGTTTTTCATCAGACACCTCGTATGACTGCCGATTCTGTCTCCATAATGATGGAGAGGAAGCTATGGGGGGAAAAGCGCTGGAGGAGCTTCGCCCCGAGTGTTTTATTGTTCAGAGGGAAGACTGCTCAAAAATAATGAGGAGCGCACCAGATTAATAATTCACGGCTGCATACACTTAGGCCTGATGAGAAGTGTCAGCATGCTTTGGCATGCAGAGAGACGACCCTTCTTTTCCAAGCTTGCTGCACCAAGGGAGCTTTTTTATAAACCGCATTCAGGCAATACAGAGGAACAAGCCAGTCACCCATAGCCTTGTTTATATTATGTATATTTTTTTGTTTTATTGTTATTACGTGGCAATACACACCCTTGCTTGTTGATTAATCTTTTCATGCAACACATCCGTGAAGGTAGGAGGCATTGTTTGGGATTGCTGCGTTGGGACAATGGGAGCCAATGTGAGACTGATCAACAAGGTTGTTTGAGCAAAGCAGATCCAAGGTGAACCCTAATAAACCTGGCTAGCCCATATGGTTTCTTTGGATGGCTGTAATTTCTGACTTGGAGCTTGGAGGATGGGGGCAGGGATGTTCAACTCTTATGCAGAACTATGACCTTTCCACTATGAGGAAAAAAAAACAACTCTTGTCAAAAACATGGATTTTTTTTTTTAATAAGCTAAACAAGTGTTTTTGTAGGATCGCTAATAAAGCAAAGGTTATAGGACACATAACAAGCCAGGATCAGAAGCCTCTCCTGCCTGTGCTGGACTGGATGATGACACAAGACGCTGGCAAGCAAACACAGTGTCCCCCCCGGGGAAATACCAGATGTGTCCAATTCATCAGCGAGATGCAGGGATGTCAAGCAGAGCCCGGGCAACTCCCCTTTGCACTTCTGAGGGAGAGAGAGAGGTGGGGGACCCAGAAAGAGAGTGAAGGAGAGGACGCAGTGCAATCTTTTTGATTTGCTACAGGAGGAAGATCAGAGGGAATAAAGGCTGAAAAAACAAAAACACCTGTAGCACCCCATTAATCAGAAAAGTCACATCAAACTCAGAGAGTGCTGCAAGTATGACAGATGAACAGTGAAAGGAACATTAAATATTCTGTAAAATTTAGAGGAGAAAAAAAGGCATGTGGTAGGAGAACACAGGTTTATAGGCATTTCCCTTATTAGCTGTTTCATTAAATTCCTTTGCCCTTCATCTGAAAAGAGATTCCTTAAAACTGGTTCAGTACAATTTTATGTCAAAACAGCTTGTTTCCCTTATGGTCTTATCAAAATGTTCCTCAGAAGCATGACAGGTTTCTGCATTCCTTCACAGTAGTCTTTAAAGTATAATAAACTATTTTCTTGCTCTTTGACTTCTCTAATTTCACTGTATTCTGAAACTTACTGTGAAGCCCCAAAATGTAAATCCAACAGCAGTGTGAAATAATCCTAACTAATATACAGTTTTATAGAACTTATTAGAACAAGCTGAAATTTATTTGAATTTAGTAAGAAAAAATCTGAAGTGGGGTGACTTTGAAGTAGAATCAAAGTGCTGTAAAAGCTGTTCCATATCTTCTATCACCATGCTGCCAGTGGGCTGAATGCTTCTGCGGTAGGGAATGGTAAAAGATGCACTTGCCTAATGAAACATCAACAGAACATCTATTCCACTGTTGTCATTTGCTATCGGCTTTCAATGCCGGGTCATCACGGCTAGCATGATTTACGAGTGCAGTCCATTCCAAGACCTGTGCAGGCTTGAGCGATATCTTCAAATTAAATCCCGTCCAATCAAGCCCAGGAATCTGAGAAGGGAGCCATATGGATAGAGCAGTATCCCAGCTTGCACACATTGTTGAAGGAATACAAAGCTTTTCAAAGTGAAAGCACCTGTAAAGATACACTCAATTGGATTCGTCAGTTTTGTTGTTCCCTCAACAAATATTGAGGTAATGCAAGTTATCAGGGCAAGTTGGTAAACTTGATTTTGTGTTGCCATATTATTCAGTCTAACTGCAAATTGTTTTGCCCTTTACTTTGAGTAGCAAAAAAATACTATTTGTAGCCGGTATGCAATTTTTTGCTAATCTCACTGATTGCCATATTTTTAATTTTGTTTGAAAAATACACAGATGATTTGCTTAATCTCAGAGTTAATGACAGAATAATAAGAATAATAAGCTTTTTTGTTTGGCCTTATTCATGGTTCTACATGTCAGCTGAGTGGATGATGTTACAACTATGAAAAGGTATTAAGAGAGTGCCGCAAAGCCTCTCCTGCCTCGAATGCAATACTGACCAAATCTACTTTGCTTCAGTGACTTATTTATACAGCAAGATGCTGTTACACCTTTTTTTGCACTTGGGATAGCCGTCAAAATTCCTGTACACCAACGGCATTGGCTCTGTGATTTTTGCCTGTTTTTTCTGGAAAAAGGCCAGGTACTGAGAAAAAATGTTTGTTTAAATGGGTAGGAATGACAGATCTCAATGGGGCTGAAGTTATAGCACTGATGTCTAATCCCCATGCATTTATTCTTAATGCCTTCCCTGCACCTGCATAGCTGCCTTTATTTGTCCCACAAGAAGGCACATGCGCTGTCGTACATATATTTAAACACAGCTGGGAACATGATTAGGGAAAAAAGTGGTCCTCAGTGATCAATTGAGTCCAATAGAGAGACACATATATAGTGACTCATTTCCCTCATCCTTTAATTCATTACTGTAGCTATTCTTGTCAAGGGGAATAAAATGATTTTGGGTGTTTTTAATTGCTGATGGAAACCACCTTTGTGGTCAGTCTCTCAGTCAGGTGTGTGTTTATCCAAAACATTCTCACTTTATTGAAAAATCTAACTATTCCAATTCAAATGGATATTTTAAAATCATCATACATAAATAACAACCTTGCACAGCAAATTTTCCTTTCATATGCATCACATAAGCAGGGATTTTGCTTGTCCAATAATTTAAGGAACATTTTAATCAAGCAAGAGCTGGCTTGAACTCCTACTAATTAAATATATATTAATCTGGAGAAATGTGTAGGCAGGATACACAGCAATCCACTGGGACTGTACTGAATTAGTGTTTTTTTTCCAATAACTCTTATGCCATTCCACTTCATTCATATTGAATACAAATGGGAAAAAAAAATCATTTAGCCAAAGAAAATCAATTTTCCCTATAAGATAGTCTTTTCCGTTATGACGCCCATTTGGATGTCTCTGTTTATATCAGTCTGATGGCAATATTATCTGTCTGTCTGAATCTCACAACTGTATTGTATAAAATGGATTTACACATAATGTGTACTGGTATCTCATACTGATCAAACACAATGTGCACTGTAATTTTGGATTGATATAATATTCTTAATATTCCACAAATGAGGAACACATTGTTTATATGTAAATATTGCAATAGATACATAAATGTTGCAGGCATGAAATGTAGTCCTCAGTATTATACAGTGCAGTTAAAATAAAACCATTTTGACATCTCTCAAGAACTACAGTGTGCTGTGACATTTAAAGCATTAACTTGTCAGATTACAAATCTGCATTGCTGAATGATAAAAAATGTTATGATTACAAAGTAAATGGAGTTCTTTCATTCGAAGGGCCTCTAAAAAAGGCAAGTGATGGAAAATATTTCACGTTGGTAATTCTTTTTGGAAAGGTAGAGTGCTGGAATATGTTCAAACTTAGCAGGGAGTCTTAGCAGGGTGATGTCATTAGCACATAGAGTCAATACCACAGTCCTGAAGTTTGTTTTGACTTTCTTTTCACAAGATTTTTTTTAAATCGCTTGTTTACCTTCTAGTGATTCAGACCACACAGAGTGCTTTCTCGCAGGAAACGCAGAGAATGCTGTGGTTTAATTCTTCCCCCAAATAAAATAATTCTGCAAATAAATAAATAAGTCTGCTTTACCGGAACTTTTGTTTGGATGGCACTTTGATGCCTCTGTGAACAACAAAGCTTTATGGAAATAAGAGCCCTGTTTGAAGGTTTACCTCAGCTGGAGGTTTTTTGGGGTTTTTTTGTTTTGTTTTTTTTTTTGTTTTTTTTTCCCCAGCGCCTCAATGCAGAGACAGTGAAGAGGCTTCGCTGCTCTAACCTGTTTATGAATCCTGTAAACCATTGATTGCTGAGCTTGCAAAAATAAACACTCTAGAAAAAGGCATTCTTCTGACTAATCCTTTTTCTTCAGCTCTATTTTCTTTATTTTCTGCATTATTTTGTGTTTTATTACGCCTGCCATTCTTTATACACGTTCACTCTGTTCCTGTTTCAATGGTTCCATTTCTATCTTCCTCTTTCCCCTCCTTTCTTTCTATCACTCTGATCATTCTCTTCTTTAAAAACACAGGAACCTTTTATTTGGAGAAAGCATGCAAAATGCTAATAGTTTACATTTACATTTATTCATTTAGCAGATGCTTTTATCCAAAGCGACGTACAAAAGTGCAAAATGTTCATTTAATAGTTCATTTATCTAGTGTGCAGTTGTAAAGTTCTCAGCTGTGTTTGAGCTGTCATCGATGTATGTACCTGGCAACCTGTGCAAACATTCTTTCTTTTGTTAATAAAGCAGCTTCTGGGATCATAAAATGTGATTGTTACAGCTTGTTTATATGACATTTTAGACCATTTTAATTTTGAAATCCTTAGTTTTAGCATTAAACACACACATGCACATTTACATTTACATTTACATTTATTCATTTATTTAGATCTTTTATCCAGCAGCTTCAAAATGAGGCAGAGTACAACACAAGCGAAAAGCCATAAAAGAGTTAACAATATTAGAAGCACTGCATGACCAAGTTTCAATAGTTGGCCAGACAAGGTACAAGCTAGCTCTTAGATGTACGAGTGCCATAGATTTGACATATATACACTATATATATATATATATATATATATATATATATATATATATATGGAAAACAGTGTTTCAGGTGTTCAGGTGAGCATGGGAGAGGTGTGTCTTCAGATGTTTCTTGAAGATAGTGAAGGACACTTCACGCAGAACGGACGCTGTTCAGTAGCAGAGCGTAGTGGCCAGGAGGGAACATAGGCTTGTAGTAGTGAGTTCAGCTGGATGGTGCAGTTTTGTTGGATGTTCTGAATGCAGGCATCAAGGCCTTGAACTTGATGCGGGCAGCTGCAGGGAGGCAGTGGAGTGACACACACACACAGACACACACACACACACACACACAGTCTCATTAATGGATGAAGATTTAATAATGAATCTTGAATAACTAGCAAAATAACCTATAAAATGAGGATTATATTAACAAGATGAAAAACATTTTTCAGATTAATGGTACTTTGAATCACAGATTTTTGTAATAAAATGTGTACGTATGCTTATTCTTAATTCCATATGCAGTGAATAGAAATGCAAAATGATACAACCAAATGAAGTAGGATAGAGTCTGCAGAGGAGATTTGCAGTGTTATTATAATTGATGCTGATGTGTGTTACTGGATATTAGCACAATGGCAACACTAGAAGAGAAGGTAGTTTATCTGAGTGATCCAACACACAGTGTTATCCTTCATTATTACCTGTTTCACTTTCCTAATACACACATGTAAAACTACTCCGTCTTCATATAGAACAAAATAAAATGATTCTATTACTTTATTGGCTATCTGTACATCATCAGTGGGTCAGAATTTTGGTAGTGAAATCTATCTTGCTATTTAAATGGAGAAAGTTCAAGATATCTAGGATATCTAAGACATTTACACTTATAAAACATATTGAGCGGACAATCAATGTGTAAGTGGGGACTAACAGAACAAATTATGAACTTATTTAGGTTGCCTTGGTTAGTGACATCAGTGATGAACATATTAGTCTTAACCTTCAGTACTCATCTACACCTACATACTTCATACTGAGCCAAAGGCTACACACTGCTGTGTGCTTGTCTGTCCATCAGTGAAACCAACCATCCTGGAAGCTAATGGTTTCTCTCCTTTCAAATTTCCACAAAAGGAAGAGTGTGTTCATGGCTTTGTCCTCCTTGAAATCTTAATCTGCACCAGGATCTATTGTATCAAAGCCAATTATTGTCCAGCTACAGCATGTGAGGCATTGAGGTTTTGTTAGCGTCACAAATTGACCTCTTGAGAGTGCCTAAATAGAGCTGAATTCAAGAGATAAGTCTTCAGTATCCAAGTGTCCTTTTTTAGGTTTGTACAGATGAATGACCTTGATAAAGTCAAGGGATAATTACACTGATAATATCAAATTTAATGTGCTGTTTATTAGTGTACAGTTTGGGAGGTATGATTATTGCATATGCGTATATAATGGCAAGGAACCAGTTTCACAGTTGATGTCAAACACTGACAAGTCTTTTTTTTGATCTCCACATGAGCTTCCAAATCAAGAGGGAGAATGACAAAGAGCAGAGAAAAAGATGGAAGGAAGGTAAACACTCAAGTACACAAGTGCTGTGGAGCTCCTGTAACGAGGTTTGTTCCATTATCAGAGGTCTTGAACCATTTAAGCCACGTACTTCATTAAATTTTCTGCAAAATTTAATTGGCAGCAAGTATAAGCCTTCTCACATTGTTCCTGTCAGCCCTCAATCCCCAGAATGCACCTTGTGGCTAGTCACATTTCTTCTGCATTTTAGTTTGCAACCTGCTTAAAGTGAGATACTAAGTCAAACTCCACCCACTGAGACACAGGCTTAGCGCACAGACTGTATCCACAGCTTAGCAATGTGTCTGGAGTCTATATTTATGCATTTAAGTGATCAAATTTTTTTTTAAAAAAAATGAGTAATAACAACTTGATTTGCAAATCTACTTTGCACAGACAGAGAAGGTAGGGTAGAGCAGAAGGTGAGTTAGTGCAATTAGCTACTTGGTTTTATATAAGGCTTATGGAGCATGAAGTTGGTTATGAAACCATGAAGATTTCAGATTTACTTGTGTCATTTGTAAAACAAATAAAAAAACCTTTTCAATGTAAATATCTACGACAGTGCAGGTAAGGAAACTCACACTGTTGAGTTTTTCAGTGTTGTTACCCTTTCAGGATGGCAAACAATGTTTACTTTAAATGCAATGCTAGCAGTGGATGCAGACAATATAAGGCATTTCTTCTTGTGTGTCTCACTCAGCAAACCAGGGAAAAACCTGTCATGTGATTTGTGAGCTGTGCACTACCATGAGGTGGTATGGCCTGCCTATGCTTTTGACTGAGTGTGATTGTGTGGTAATGGGGGACTTTGTGTTGACAAGCCTGTCTGTACAGGCTTAAGGCAGTCTAGTCTTGCAGGTAACCAGATCCCCTGGTTTACACTGCAGAATTGTAGCCCTGGATTTGCAATAACAATAGGAGATTAAATGCGACTGGCAACGGATGCTTAGCATTAGCTTAATTGGCTTGCTTGTGAGTTGAGTCTTTTGTTGACTTGTCCATCTTGTGTTTGTCTGTTGTATCAGTATAACACCTTGGAAGCTGATTTTAGTTCTCCTACACCAAGAGTCAATGCTCTCTGCTTTACTTTCTATCTTAGAGTCTTTCAGTGCCTTGGCAGGTCCACTGTCTTGGTACCTTTTACCTTTGATTATGGAATAAGTTACAGTCACTCCACAAACCCTCTGTTTGTGTCTCTGTCTCAGGTATCTTTTTCCTCCCTCCTTCCCTCTACTCTTTCTCCCAGTTCTCTCTCTTCCTCCACTCTCTCTCTCTCTCTCACAGTTCCCACTCTCCATCCCTCCCTCTCACTCAACTCTCCCTCTTGCCCTCACACTTTTTCTGTCTCTCTGTCTGTCTTTCATATACAAACACTGCTGAGCAGCGACCGGCAGGGCAGGGCCTGGTATCTCAGCCTCCCACACAACCCAGAGCTCTTGCAGCAATAAGTCATGGAACCAGGCTGCCAGTATAGGTTTGCAGCACAACTTAGTGCCACAAATCCTCACCACATTGTCCCAGTCAGTCACTTCAAGGGCAGAGTTTCAGTTTAATGAACTTTTCATTTCTTGTGGGTACCTATAGAGCTGAACCCTTGTCATTGAGCATATTTGGCAGACTTATTGGAATTGACTGAACACTGACCATTTTTGTTGTAATTTTTGAGTGACCTGAACAGAACTGAATGCTATTGTCTGCACTTTTCACGAGAAGTCAGTATACAGCGTGGCCTTCATGTACGCATGTGGAGCATAAATGAACCATGAAGATATATGTGTGCAACAGTAGTAACTGTTAGCGTGCCCATGAGTATTAAGAGCATTATCACCTTATGTCATACCAACATTCACATATAACAGTGATCTAAAAGAGCAACATTACTCTCCATCAAACTTTATGCAGGATTAGTTTTCATCAGACAATGGGAGGTAAGCATAGGATATGTGAGAGAAGGAGAAGTGAGACGTGTGCATATTATAGGAGGCTGAACACAAACAGAGCTACTGTGTTCTGAATGAACTGAAGCAGGTTGGTGGCACAGCCAGAGAGGCCAGCCGACAGAGGGTTTCAGTAGCATAGGCAGGACACACAAGGGCAGGTAGCCGGTTTTTTAGAGGAGCGAGGATGCAGAAGGAGAGAGGCCCAGGTGAGGGTGAGGTGTAGGGTTGGTAGTAGGCTACACAGGCAGAGACTTAGAAAGCCTATGGGTGACAGGAACATTGTCTTGGAGGACCACTGTAAAAAAGTAATCAGCAGTTAAAGGGGAGGAAAGGAGGGAGTTTTAAAGGGAGGAACAGGCAGAGAAGAGTTTGTGAGGGTTAGTAGCCGCAGATTGGGTTTTTATGTTGATAATAATATGCATCAAAAAAAAGTCATTGACAAATTCAGAATTTACAACATCTGGATGCGTATATCATCTTACAAGGATGACATGGGTATAGAATTGTGCAACTGCCTAAAGTAGGAAAAACATTAAGTAAAACAGCTTGCATTACCAGATTTTCTGTGGTATCTGAGGTATTATCAATGAGTAAAGAGAAACGTCATCTGCAGTTGACAAACTGACAGGAAAAATCAAAAAGCCTACTGATATTGGTGGGAAATACCTGAAGATAATATCTTTAAAGAATCAGAAGGGGACAATAGAAAGCAGTTACTAACAGAATAAGAATAAAAGGCTAAGATATACAGAAAGCTTTACTGTCTTTATGCTTCCAAGTATAAAAATGCAAAGTATTTCAGACTTTGGCACAGCAGCATACAGATGCAACATAGTGTGTGTGTGTGTGTGTGTGTGTGTGTTTGGAAAGACTATCCTATTGATTTTATAAATTGTAACCAAAGAATGATGTGAATCTATATGATGCCCAAAAATATAATTCGAACAAATACTAAAAAGCTTAAGTCCCATCCTAAAAGTAAAGGAATTGGACACAATGGAAGCTCTTCATTCATATCCATTCTGCTGAAGTGCCTGTGTGTTTGTGCCCTTCTAGTAATCACGCCAAACCTCATGCTCATGAAATAATGCCAAGGGAGATAATTAATGATGATTCAATTCAGAATCCAAGGAAGCGCATCTGGACCATAGAAAGTTAAAAGCCACCAAAAGGCTATCAATGAGGTATTTGAAACATTTTGACAAGGTCAACAAGGCAGCAGCATAATCCAATGATTAATAATATTTTCAACTCAGGTTTCAATTTGCTTGATTGAATAAATACAGGTATTGTTGGCCTGTGGGTTCTATTTGCATTGTAGTGTAATATAGTATTCAGAGGACAAGCCTTTAGACAGCCTGAAAATATTACTCAGTTTCTGAAGTTAGCCTTTAACTGCAGTGTAGTGACACATTACCTTTCCACACTATCTTCTCTACAATCATGTTTGGAAGTTATTGATTAAAGGACGTAATATACAAACTTCATCTTGCCAAATTTAATTTAATATGTTATTTGAGACCAATAAAACACATGCTGTCTTGCTTTATGAGTTTGAAGGACGCATTCTGTCATTGATGTTGCATAGGGGTATCAGTGAATATGAATTCAATATAGACATGATAAAAGATACACACAGGACAGAATTTCAGTTACCAGATTACAATGTTAATTTAAAGCAATAACTGCTGTTTTAACTGTCATTATTTATCAATGATTATTGCAGGGTCAGCTAACGTAACCTTGAGAAAAATATGAACAGTGCATCTGGTTAGTGACCAGTCAGCAGCACTTTAATTCTTTTGTGACTGTCAATGGAATTCCGCATTTCTTTTACATAATACAGCTTAGTAGTAATTCAACTGATGTTTTTGACCAGTGAGTCATTACAAATGAAGCACATTAATCCATAAAATTGCCTTTTGTCTTAAGGCCTATGTAGAGGTGCTTAATTAGGTGCATCGGTCTGTTACAAATGGTAACATCACCCTCTGGAGTCAGACTCCACTGTTTTTGACTTTCACTGGAGGTCTGGGTCTTTAGCAAGTCAAAACTGTCATATTTTGTTGGAAGTTGTGAGCCACATGACTTGCAAGATCTGCTAGTTTGGTGCTTTCCAAGGGGTGAGTGCTGTAATACAACACCAGCTCTTCAAAATGTACAGCTTCCTTAGCAGCTGTTACAGAAGGTCAAGTGTGCCATGGCTTTTGTTGCTGGGCATTGTGAGTGGCTGATACCAGGGGAGAAGACATCAAATAATACATTGGAGCACATTGTCCTGTTGCTTGGGGGCACACATATTTCAGCATCATATTGCTGGTGTTTTCAGGTGGAAGGATGTTCAGGTTTTCTGGGTTCCGCTTGTCAAAGGATTAGACAGTCCTCTGATCACAGAAGAAGCAAGGCATTTCTTTCCCACCGCATCCAGAATTCTTTGGTTGTTCTGTGCTCAAGTATATAAATCAGATGTGAAGCAGTTCCCTACAATCCCATACTGTATTTCCTCCCCTCCCTCCATCTCATTCCTTCTCTTTCTCTCTCTCTCTCTGCATTTCCTCTGTGCAGATGAGCATGAGCACTGTCTCTTTTTTGGGGAGGGAGGAGGGATTACGCTAAAACCCAAACTCAGAGAGCCAGTCTTATCTTGCCTGTAGCAGCTAAGCGCACCAGAGAAAACTGCTTCTGAGAGAGCAGACGGAAGAGCATGCCAGAGAGAGGAGACAGATCAGACGTGAAACAGGAATACATGGTTGAAATATATATTTTTTACATGTATTGACCGATTTAGCTATTTTCTCAGTGCTTTTTTTTTTACCTTGCCTTGGGGAACACTCTATGTACTTTGCAGAGCACTGATGTGTTTGTCCACAGTATACTGCATAGATTTGAAATGAAGATAATATCATTGTGTGGGAGTATTGAAGCATTTTTGGTGCAGCCAGTGCCACTTCAAGTGAATGTGTATGTGCTGAAATGGTATTTCCAAGATCTCAAGAGTGTTGTTATGATTACTTGGGATAGAAATTCTGTCAAATGTTCTGATGTCAGAGTTTTAAAGAGGTTCCACAGTAAATGCCTTCTGTCACATTATTGCTCTGGGAGTTGAAAGACATTTCCCTCAGGTGAGTGAGGCAACCCCCCCCCTTCTCAGACACTTAGCTATTGTGTCTAACCCCGCCTCAATACCTACCATTGGTATACCTTCAATTACCCTGCATTATACTCAATTACCACAGCCATAATTAAAGCCCCATCCTTTTCCCATTTCCTGAAAGAAATCGTCTTTTTCTGTCATTGGGACAATAGGTGAGCTGCAGCAGGAACAAGGCCCCACTGTGCCAGCCTGCTGGCCTATTCACCTGGCCTAATTACCTTGGCCCACTGGGGGCTGCACTCTTGGGAAAGGCCCAGGCTTCAGGGGCCCATAAGCTTAACTCAAATTTCTTTGCTGCTCTGACATGCATCTTTTTTCTGTTAGCGACCTAGTAGAATAAAGGGAATTGTCTTTTGAATCAAAAACAAGAACATCATACACATCACAAAAAATCAAAATACTCCAATCAGAGTTTTTTTTATTATTATTATTATGTTATTTTATTATTCTCATTACAACTGGTTTTACCACTTCCAAAACACACACCCCTAGAAAATATTATGGTTGTGAAACTTGTTTAAAGTAACAGCTCACTGAGATCAAGGCCAGTTTAGATATTATTATGTACAGCTAAATGCATATGCTACTGTTTGTTGTCTAGTCCCATTAACTTCAAATTCATTAAGATCCTCACTGTTAACTCCCAAAAAAAGATTAGTGCTGGATTGTGGGGCCCTGGTCTTCCAAAAATAAGCCCTTTAAACATTATAAAGATAGCAACCAAGGAATTGTTCTATAAAACTAGCCAGAACTTGGGAGGGAAAGCTTTAACTGCTGAGATTTTAAGCCCCATTTTGTGCCCAAAGCAAGTATATTAAACCACAACAGACATCCTTTAGATTTTCAAAGCCCCTCTTCAAACAATACTAGCAACTCTCCCTATGAATGGGTGACTTCGAAAAATGTGTTGCCCATTTTTGTGGGGCATCCCAATTTGTGTAGAACGGCAAAACAGTTTAGATATCTTTAATCGCCTTTGCATTCCTCTGTGGCTTTTCAGAATGTCTTCCTTTTATGTTGGGATCCAGTGCAATTTTCTAGAAACACGAATTTTGAAAGATCCTTCTTTTACCAGCCTCCATGAAATGTGCTGTAATCTATTCATTATTTGTCTTTGCACTAGTGTATTTCCAGGATTGCTGCTCATATGTTGGCTTATTTCATTGCATCATTCTATACAGTTCCTATGTAATCTGATTGTCTTATTCACCTCCTCTACCGAGTTTTACAAGCAGAGGGAGCTGTACAGCATCTCATGGATTCATCTTTTCTTTTCATTTTTCTCAGCTGTCTACACACTATTAGTGAAACTACACTCAAAGACATAAAAATGAAAAATTATGATGCTACACGCTGTATTGTGGAGCCACACATACTTTACTGTTGCCTTCTTACAATTTGCAAATACAAAGCATTGTTTAGCAAAATGCTTAATATGAGTATTAATGTTCAATGCAAGTTTCACCTGAGTGTGTTTTATTTTCCCAAATCATAGTATATTTAAAATTAAAAGCAGTGAGCTGCAATATCATCCACATGTTCAAATGCACCAAACTCAGTCGTAAGATGTATAACAGATACTGCCAGGGAGGTCTCTGCTGTGGCTGAGAAATGAAACATGCCAGGGATGGTAGACAAGTTGGACAAGGGATGTGTGTTTCTCAGAAATGCATGAAAATAACATGTCAGATGAGACATGAGAAACAATAGCTGAGTATTTTATAAACAATGCATTGACCATGGAAGAAGCCGTTCAGCTGGTACAACCAAATCTTAAATGATGAACTGGCAAACTTTCATGCCAAGAGAGAATCTATAGGGTATCAAAGGAGAGAAATCACTGCTTATCGCACCATTGTTGATGTCCCAAGTAAGTGAGGCTGAAATATCATCATGTGTTGGACCACATTTCAGCATGGGCTGATTTGTGACAATACTGTCACAGGCTCAGGCAGTACAGCAGAATTGCTTGTGTTCTCTGACAGACCAACTGAATGTCACCATTCCAGTAGATGAGATTGCAACAGATTGGAACACCTGACAAACATCATGATATGGGACAAAGTCAGTTTCTACCATAGTGCACCTATCCAGGAATGGCTTGAAGGACATTCTCAAGTCTCCCAGGAGCTCCTTCCTGCACATTTTCCATTTCTGAATGCAATTGAAGGGTTGCATGATGATGGATACTTTACAACCACCATACCCCTGAGAGGAGTACCTTTATCCAGGTTGTGCAAGCAGCTGTCATGGCATCACTGTTTTGGCCTGTCAAGCATGAGTCTGCGACACAAGATGTTAATTCTGAAGATATACATTATGGCAAGAGAAAATACAATGTGTGTCACTGAAGACAGTATGTGGCCTGATGGAAACAGAAAGGCAAAAAATATAGAGTATAAAATCTACTGAATATCCTTTAATATGTCAAAATGTAATATTCTGTTTTTGGTATCCTGCATTCATTTGACAAATGACTTTGATAAATGACTATCAACATTAGTTTTTCTTTCTTTTTTTTGTTTGTTCTGTATGTGTAGGATGTAAGGATTTTTATGTTCACTGATAATATCAAGTAAATATATCATTCACTGTCCTAAAAACCTACGTTTACATGACCAAGACATGTGGTGCAATAAAAAAATTGAAGTAAAAACAGTCAGTGGACTCAGTGCATTCTATGTTGAATTGCACTGCAGTGACTGTACACAGTATGGCATTCCAAAAGAGTGAACATACATCCAAGTTTCAGCACAAATTATACAGTAAGCTCTCTCTGTGCTGCCAATGCCCCAGGGGTGGAGTTGAAAATGGGGGGGTAGTATAGGGGGGTATTGGGTACAATGCTTCTTTCTATGCCTGATCCTATCACTTCATTCCTGGCTGTGCAGATGAAAGGCTGCCTAAGTGTAGGGAGGAGGGGGCAAGTGGAGCTAATTAAAAGCAAAAAAAGAGCCAGAAAAAGGGTGAGATGAAAATGCCTTTGATTCCTTTAAATAAAGCAAATGAAAACAGCAGTTTTGGGAAACCCTCTGTATCAACACAATCAAAGTTGGGCTTGATTGACAATGTAGCGACACAGGACTCTGAACAGTAATAACTAGCCTTTGTAGGGGAACTAAGTACATTGTCTTTCTATTAGGGCATTTTTTTAAATCTCCTTTTTTTGGAGCAAGACCCCAGCCTCTTATTGCTATCTTTTGTTCCCGAAGAGGAAAAGAAGAGTGGCTTGTCTCTCATTCTGTCATCAGTGAGACAGAGCAATTTCACCAGAGGTTCGTTCACTACACTCAGGATGGTATGATAGACACAGGGCAGACCTAGAGAGGAGAGCAGCTTTGTCTTCAAACAATGTTTAACTCTGTTCTCTCCTTTGAACTTTCCCAGATACCTAGTGACTTGAAGTGTAAGTGGAGTTTATGATCTTGGATTCCTAACAAAAATGTTGTAAGCTCAGATTGTATTTTTTCCACAATTTCAAATTTGTTTTTGAGGGGACTTTTTTATGTGTAACATTTTTCAGAATGGATTTCAGAATGTGTCATGTTATTTATTTATATTTCTGTCAGTTGAAGTAAGCTTTGAAATGTTTTAATTTTTAAGTTTTTGAAAGTTTATTTACTCGGTTTATTATTTTGTGGAGTGGTGATGTATGTTTTCACTTGGGGAGCATAAAGGGATAGTCTTCCATTTGGCTTAAGAATTTCAAAGAGGAACTTCAACCCTTATCACTATTCCTAATCTCTGTTTCTAGTGTCTTTATACCAGCATCATAAACTTGTGCCATAAAGTAGCTTTTAACCCCAATTCCAACTGCTACACCTGAATCTAACTGAGTCATAAATCTTAAATGGAGTGTGCATCAAAGGAAGGCTGAGGGAAAGTGAGTCAATAGAGAATGCTTAGGCTGCTGAAATGCCACACAGTCTGTGTGTGTATGAGAGGGAGAGATGGAGGGGCAGCAGGGTCAAAGGAACCTCTGCTCATGTCACAATGTATTTCATCACAAAAAAACTCTTGGAAACATTCTCTGTTCTGTTGTATAGCACATCACCAAAACCAAAACTCATAAAAGGGCTCACTGGGTACTGTCACACAACAAAAGAAAACTTGGATCAATAACTTTTTTATGTGATATTTTATATTTTATTGCAGCATATAAAACCCAGCTGTTGTCATCTTCCTGAAAGTATGTGTTTTTAAAAATGTGATATACATACTCTTTCTCTGCTTCTCCCTCTCTTGTGCTCATTTGATTCATCTCTAATTCATTGATCTTTAATTCAAAGGGAACTAAGGTTAGGTTAATCCAACTATGAAAATATAAACTGCATATTTTAAGAAAAGCACCATCTTAATGTTAAAAAATACTACTAGCAGTTATCTGGTGGTATTTAATAGGGGGGATGCTTTGAATTCCAGACTCTGTTTACATTGTGTAACTAAATGAATATTTGCTCATGGACATTTGATTGTTGTGTGAATGTTAATAACTAAACACACTTTTTAGGTTTGTCATCTGTGATAAGATGTGTGTAGTGTTATCTGTGCAACAGACTTTTGTCAAACAGTCAGTGTTTGTCCCACCTCTATATGCTTTTGTTTGCAGAGAAACACATACACAACACCTTACACTCAATTAATACAATTCCAAAAGAACTCACTTCTTAGTCACCGTCCTGCTTCTGTCTTTTTTCTTGGGTCTACATTAAAAAAACAAGTCTCATGAATCATAGTCTGATCCACAGGCAAAACATTGCATTTTCCAAACTGCTCATTTTGGTTATAGTTGGTAACAAATGAGAAAAGCTTTGAAGGGGCCATTGAATTCAATTGGTCAATAAATTGGTGTTTGAACTTCCCAGACTGACAGCAGCCCAAATAATAATCAGGGTTTATAATGGTCTGTGTATCCTTTAGTTTGTGTGAGTATGTGTCTGAGAGTTTGAGTGTTTGAGAGATTGAGATCATGATCAGAGCTGAGCTGACAAAAACCTGGGGTATGAAACATGTTTTTAAACATACTTTTAAAGCAGCATTATGATGTAGTGACGGATAAGCAAATAAGAAAATGAATCATAAATCTGTACTACCCATAGTTCCTTCAGGAAAAAACAATGGCTGTTATTATAAATACTAATTATGACATGCCATGTATTGGTAGGACAAAAATCATGAATATTACTTTGAATCATAAGACACACTGTTAAGTTATAATGTAGAGCTCTTTTCTCCCAATTTGCTCCAATTGTAGACATGGCAATGAACAATGGTTTACCTGGCAAGAGCGTCAGCTTCCCCGCAAGGTAGAGTCCGCTCTGATTTACCACAGTAATTATTCTCGGACTCCTTCACCTGTGACAAGAGGCTTAAGAAGACTGCTGTGGATATCCAAAAAGCAATTGGTTACAAATGCCTGCTGACTCCTGCCTTCAGTAATGGCCGCTTTATTGCAATCTCTTTTTAATCCCCAGTCCGGCAGCTCGGCTGCTGTCTGACTGCTGAAACCGCCGTTTCGACTCTGCCTCAATTTCATCCTGACTAATGACTCACTGCACCATTCGCACATTTAGATCCATTTCAGCGCTTGTTTTTCCCTCTAACTATCTACTGCTCGCTCAAGGATGGAAATGAGACTACAATTGGGCAGTACTTACTACAAACTGTACAAGCCATGCACTCTTGTGTACACCCCTGGTGCCAGGATTTTTTATTTGTATTCTTACATTACAAGCTTTTGGAGATGTGGAGTTACATTTAGAGTCACCCAGTGTGTGCTGCATTGCATTTTCTGGATCATACTGTATTGTATAACCATCCACCAATGTACCTGTGTGGAATCCACCAATCTACTATGACAGAAATATTTCACAAATGTTCTTCCTTTTGCTCTAAAGGTTTATGAAAAGGGACACGTTGGTATTCTGGGAGATGGTTATTGAGGAAGGGTTAAGAGGGTCAATGAAACTCTTAGCCTATGACTCATGCAGTAGGTGATCGCATTCAATTAAGCACAAACTCAAATTTCCACATAAGAAACAACTAAGCGTATCTAATTGCACTGTGTCTGAAATTAAATTAAACACTCAAGCAATTCACTTTGTGTGCCCTGTCATTGAACCTTGCAATCAGAATGCCATCGAGAAATGCATGGTTTTTTGCAAATCTGTATGTCTGCTCTTTGTCACGGCTGCCCAGGAAATTCTTAAGTGCTGTGTGATTGTCCGCAAGGATATATTTGCACTGATACACATTCATACTTTCAGTCTTTGACAGAAGTTATCCCCAAAAGAGAGTTTTATGAAAGAGACAAGCTCAGAAATGGGCTGCATATTTATGACCAATATATATTGCAGGCTCATTTTTGCTCGCACACATGAAGAGATGCAAGAGACATGAAGATATGGAAGAGAAATGAAAGGAGAGCAAATGTTCCGGGATCACAAGAAAACCATGGATGTATGTTAGAAGACAGACTACATCCTTACGTTTTCACATGTGTACATAGGCTTACAGACCCATCATTCATCAGATGTATATTTGTAAGTATGTGACTATAAACATTCTCTGTAGACCTACAAGGCCCATTAATAACTGAGCATCTAAAACAAAATAATCCCAGAGTAATATCGTCTTTGTGAAGAAAATAAATAACCATAGGATTTTTTCTGAGGCTGACCATTCGGACAATACAGACTGAAACTAGAGAAATGGAAAAACAACAAAAACATTACCTCTTGAACACAATGCAGAAGTTAACCAGGCTAACTGACACACTGTAGATGAATTATGTTGATTGCAAATTATACTGTGTCAATGAATTAATCGTGGAGCATAGGTACACCTGTGTGTGTGTGTGTGTGTGTTCAGGATTGTAGTGTGTTAGGGGTGGTGGGCGTGCACACCGCCGGTACAGAGGGGCTGTGACCTACCTCCACGTCGCCACTGCCAGCCAGAAGGTCCACCATGTCGCCGCCAACAGCCAGAAGGTCCGCCATGTCACCGATGCCAGCCAGAGGGTCCTCAACACCACCGCCAGTGACAAAGGGGGTCCCCACATCATCGCCGTCGCTCCAACCCTTGACCGGGACCAAACACGCCGTTGACGACCTGTACCAAAGGAGTTACGGGGGCCTCGAGGCAGACCAGAGACTTCAGCTGCGGGAGCTACTAGAGCAGTTCGCTGACATCTTTGCGGTCAGGGACGAGGACTGCAGCGGCTACTGGCAGGTGGAGTTGATGCCGGAGGTGCGCCCCAAGACCGCCTTCTCTATCGGCCAGGGGTTGTGGCAGTTCACAGTCATGCCCCCTGGCCTCTGTAACGCCCCGGCCACCTTCGAGCGCCTGATGAAGAGGGTCCTGGCTGACATCCCCCGGAGCCGCTGCGTCATCTACCTAGATGACTTCCTCGTCCATGTTGTAGACTTTGGGGGTGCCCTGGCCAATCTGAGGGACGTCTTCCATGCCATGGCTACCCAGCTCGCCATCCTGACCGACCGCCGGCAGCGGGACTGGGACCTGCACCTGCCCCTGGTCCTGTGGGCATACTGAACGGCAGTTCAGGAGTCCACCCGATGCACACCCACAGCCCTCATGTTCGGACGTGAGCTCCAGACCCCCACGGACTTGGTGTTCAGGCCACCCCCCAAGCCAGAGGTGGAGGGCGAGCCTGGCCTGGACTACCTCCACAACCTCCGGAACCGGCTCCGGGAAGTACACAAGCTGACCAGACAGTCCCTCTCCAGCGCAGGACTCAACAGAAGCTGACTCACGCTGCACGGGGGAGGACTTTGCCCCTGGGGCGCAGCTGTGGGTTTACAGCCCTGAGGGGAGGAAGGGTCTTTCCCCCAAGCTGATGAGCCAATGGGTCAGTCCGTGCATGGTGCTGGAAAAACTGTCGGACGTTGTGTACCGGGTGCGGCTGGTCAGGTGGAATCGGTTGGTGGTGCTCCACTGTGACCGGCTCGCACCTTAACCACCTTTGGCTCCATCTGGGGGGGAGTCAGGGCCCGAGGGTCAGCCACTGGCTCCCGTCACATCACCGAGGGCCACCTAGGAACCTCCGCAGTGGGCTCAGCGTCAGCGTCGGCTCCACCAATACCTCCGGGACTTTGTTGTGGGTTGCTGGTGACAGCTAACCACCTAGGTGGGGACTGTGTAGCGTGTTGGGGGTGGTGGGTGGAGCGTTTCCCAGCATGCCTTGCGGCAGTGTTCTTTTTGTGTATATAGTTTACCCACCGTGACTGTGTCTGTATTCCCTTTCTGTGTAGTCCGTTCCTTCCCTGTCAATGTTTGTCTGTGTATGTCCCGTTGCTTAATAAATGGCTGGTTAGCCAAACTTAGCAACATCATTTTTTCCCCCGAAGGAACCCAGCTTGCTACAGTATTGAGGTAAATATGTGCTCTGTCTTTAATGGTAATGTGGTTTAATGGTAAACACATTGATGTATACAGTGTAAGTACATAATAAATAGCTATTGTTACAGTCATTATGTAAATAAAAATACATATTTTTGCAGTAGCAATATTGCAGCTGATAATACAAGAATTTTCTTCCACTTTTATATTTGTTTTCTTTTTACATTGTATACATTTAGATGTAGATAGTAAATGTATCTAATATTACATGAAACAATGTTGTGAAGCCACTTGTTCATAAGGTGAAATTTTGTCACCACATATTCACAATGTGGATATGTACAGCGGAAACAGCCAGCATCAAAGGGATTCAGACTATTACAAAGTGATCAGTTTCAATTGTAAATTACATTCATATCCATTTAGAGGAACAAGGGTGGCACTAGCTGTGACAATTCTTAATAATGTACAATAAAAGAGAAGGGCAAAAAAACAATTGCATGTGGCGGGCAATACTTTTAGCAAGTTTTGTGAAATGAGTCCCTGAAGTACAGGTTTCATAAAGGAAATGTAGTGCAGGTTTCCAAAGCAATGAAGCTTGAAGCCATAATCACTCTAACAATGATTTTCAATTATTTACACAGTAGACAGAAACCATAGTGCCTAATACATATCTGATGGAGTTCACCACGTAATGAGCTTAATGCCTTGTGGAGCATTTAGTTCAGACAGGAAGAAGCTTGCATTTTTTCTCCATTACAACTTTACTTATGTTTTGTTTTTTTGGGTTTGCTAGTATCCATATTGATATTAATCTCAGCCATCATTTATGATTCTTTAGTGATCTTTCAGATCCATCTCAGTCTATCTAGGCTGACTTTTGCAACAGGGCTCAACAGGACTGGGTGCAGCTGGTTGGCTGCTGATTTGGCACATCAGGTGAACTCTCCACTCATCGCATTTCCAAACAGCAGGATGATACCGTCTCAAGCGCTGCGGTTGCAACTGCCATCCCAGAAGGTTACAGTGTGTCACTCTCATAAGCAAAATATATAATGTTACCACCGCAAGTATCTGGTAAAGAAATATTAGCCCTTGATGCATCGATTCAGACAGCGATGTGATCGGATGTCCCCAGTGATCCAAGAAGGTCTAGAAACTAGGACAGAAGGAAACTCGAACCCAGACCCAAAGACAAGGGTTCCAGTTAGGATGCAGAGAAAATACGATCACTTAAAGGTAGAGACACTGCCACCAGAAGTTATGTTTTTGCTTTTCTTGGATAAGGTCCCTGGAAGCCAGAGCTCTGCTGTGAACAAACCCTTTTTGTGCTTTCTGCTGCCCTGGATTCCTTAAAAGGTCACTGGCTGGAATGAGGGTAGGTGTGAGAGTGTGTCTGTTTAGGCAGAAGTGTACCCATGTGTGTCTGCAAGTTAGGACATTAGGACACTTAATTAGGAGCTCCTGTCCACTGATGCCTGCCTATGAGTGTATATTATGCATGTTACAAAGTGAGCTTAGAAGTATGTGTTTGCTGGTCAGCACATAAAATTCAAACATATAACTATATGTGTCTGTTCTATCTCTCTCTCTATATATATATATATATGTATATATACATATACACTGTGTACATGTATGATACACTCATTGTGTGTGTGTGTGTGTTTGTGTCTGTGCATTCTCTCAGAGAAGCGATGAAAACATTTTTCACACAGAGAGGACAGACTCCTTAATGAACCCCCTGTATCCCACTGAAATTTCAAGCAGCCTTGAGCTTCACAAAAGGCTGCCTGCCAGCTCTTCCAGCAGAATTTCTGCACAGTAGAGGGGCTTGTTCTCCTCCTCGCACAATCCTGTCTGCCAGGACAGCAAAGGGACACTCTGCTCTGGAGTTCACAAAACACACTTCATTTTGCATAGCATCTATCCATGGTCCCAATGGCTGCATCAGGCAACCACCCACTCACCTCTTATTTTGTGTCTTCTCCTGCTCCTTTCTCATCAGTGTCTGTCAGCCACACAGGTATAGAAATTGGTTCATCTTAATAAGATGCTTCTCTTGCTCAAATCCATATGCAATGTAATACTGGAATGATGAGGGACTGAATATTGTCTGTACACAGCTATAACCCATTGACGTTCAATTACATCTACGCCCCCAATACCCACACCGGTAGCACACAGGCTGACTCCCTGTGCGAGTGTGCCAAATAGTGTCTGCCTTTGTCTTGCTAGCAGTGTTTTCCCCTAGTCTAGTGCACAGCTGCACAGTGCACCATTGCTCAGGAAATTAATGGACAACCCCCCCTATGGGCCTGGGCCCTCTCAAGGCCCCAGTGCAGATACATTTTTAATCGCAATTAAAAGAGCATGAACATTGGAGCAGCTCAACAAAAAAGAGACAATGTCCAGTACACCAAGCCATACAGTCTTTGACGTGTGCCATTTCTCTTCACCCTGCTTTGACTTTGGCTTTGAACCACAATCCATCCCAGGCTGTTCTCCACACTCCAGTTATATGCTCAGGATCCTCTATGGGTCCTCTACTTTGTCTTTAAATAAAGTCAGGCCTGTCTCTGATGCGGGGAACCTACAAGTCACAGAACACATTTCTGACAGATGTGAACAGGAGGAAGAGGAGAGACAGGAAAGGGTGGAACAAGGAGGGCAGGGGCAGAGTGAAGGAGGAGTGGTGTGTGGAGTACAGGATAGAGGGCATGAAGATAACAAAGGAGAAGACCTTTCTATCTTTTTTTTACTCTGATTTTTTATTTCTGTTTGGTCTTTCTAGGTGTAACATTTGACTGTATTTATTTCCAGTTTCTTGATCTTTTTTGCTTTTCCATTTTTTAAGTTTTTCTGGATTATTTCACGTGCCTTGGGAAAATAATTTATATATATATTTTTAATTATTTTTTGTAACTCTTTATTTTCTTGAGATATCATTTGTTATTACTTTGGTCAACTGAGATTCCTGTAGGATTCCTTTTTTGTAATTTTGTGAGAATTACAAAATGTGTGTGTGTTTTTTTTAAAAAAAAAAAAAAAAAACAGACAACACATTCCAGGAGAGCCTAAGTGGGTGTGTAGACTATCAGTCTTTGATTGAGTGGGGGGCTATTTCAGATCTGCTAGCTCTGTGTTCAGACAGTTTGGCAGAAGCATCGTATCTCACACATTCTGACAAAGAGACCAGTTCTTCACAACACACTCTCCCAGACACTGATATCTGAAGTACACTGAGAAAATGTGCTAGACTGACCTGTATCTCTCTTAAGTTCCTCAATGAGAAGATATCTACAAACCCAAAATACTGCAGTAATGAATAATGTATGACCAGAATTCTTATCACTTAATGTGTGCCATACTTTCTCCTCTCCTGAGCCTCTCTTAAGTAATTCCATATCTCTTTAAAATTATTTTCTGACATAAATGTAGTTATTGTACTATTTCAACTATAATAATGAACATTATGTACACCATAATGAACATTATTTCTTTTCATACGGTATTCTAAGTGAGTACTGTATAAAAAAGTGTTTTCTTTTCTTTTTTTTTTGCTTCTTTTTTTTCAGGCAAACATTATTTATTGAAACAAATTAAGTATTCATGTATCATTTATTTATAATCAGCCATGTTAAATAATCTCTGCTGCAATTTTAAGCCCCAATCAGCTTTTGCATTTTACACAGATATGAATAGGTATCGAATTCAAGGCCCAAGTGAGAAGCAATGATACAACCTTGACACCTTGTGTGTTCATCTGCCTATTTTCACACAAACCTAACACTAGAAATGAAGAAATCTCAGATTCATTAACAAACAGTTTATTTAGAGTCTTCCAGCAGTTGGAAAAATGTGAGGCTATTCCAAAGGGCAACACTGATAAATATTATGTAGTATCTGGGAAGGCCAGAAGATAAGAGCAAACAGGTATTGTTGTTTTTTTTTCCTTTAAGATTTAATTGAAGGAAAAGTTAAGTGTTATTTACCTGCTGATTACAGAGCGGAATAAATTGTCTCTTCCAAAAAATCCTCCTGGGCCATCTGCCAGGCAGTCAAAACTTTTGAGAATGACAGAAATACAGAGGTCCTGCTGCACAGACATTATAGGGTTAATGATGTGCATAATTAAGGGAAATAGATTATCTGATTATCCATGTAATTGCAAGTTCTTTTTCTGTTTATTTTCAGCCTGACCGGAAATTGACTGTTTACTTGTATTAGAGCTGAATGCACTTTTGACATTTTACCATTTTACCAACAAGCATTCAGCAAAGCTAATTGGTAAAGCTTTAAAAACACTGTTTTATTGTTCAAAAACAATGTTATTGTCACCATTTCACATTTTTTATGATTTTGTATTATATAAAATACAATTTGAATGAACTTACTGATTGAAAAAAGCCTGTTGAACAACTTTAATTTAGAGCCACACTGTCCAACTGTGGTCTCTGAGCTCAGCCACCCAGTTTGCTTTATCACGCGATATCACCTGTTTCTGGAGGGGTAAAGGCACCTGTGAGCCATTGAAAATGAATTCAGTCATTAGTGTAAGACAGTCAAAGCGACTGATGTCTCAGTTGCATTCAGGTTTTGAATGAATGAATTCTTGTTAAAGTTCTCCCTTAATTAATGTTTTAGTCTTGCACATCACACTTGCTTGTGATTGGATTAGATGTATGTCAAGGATTGTCTTCACCAATTCACAGAGGGTGTGCAAGATGTGCAAAAATATCATTAAGTATACAGTGGATTTATGAAATTAAATGTGAAAATGGTGCACAATCAGTGCATCTGTTATGTTTATGTGGTGTATATTTTCCAGTGACTGTGCTCTTTGGTGCTAATTATATCAGGGTGCAGAATATATGCTCTAAAGAATTTTTTTTCATTATTTGTGAGGACCCATGGATGAAAGATATTTGTGGGCAAAAGTCACTTTCTGGTGAATTAGTGCTCTAATAATGCTGTTATGGTTAATGTTTGCAGTCACTGGTTGTGCTTCAGTCCACTGCTGAATTAGATACTGAGAAAAGTATAACATTTACTGAGATATTGTGGCCTGATGCATGCTGAATAGGGTGAGTTACACTACAACTTGATTTAAAAAAAATCAATCTTCTTTTCTACTGAACTTATTATGACCTGAAAATAACCACTACCACATGTGCAAATCACATATGAAATCAAATGTTGATAGTCACAGTGTGAAGTAAACTTCTGATGTACAGAACAAGTGTACCCTATTTTGCTAGTAGGGCTTTCTGGAAAGTTGATACTGTACATTATGCAGTGCACCATCTGTTCACTGCTCACACAAGCTTTTGAATTGCAAAATGATGGTATTAGAGTGGCAGCATTTGCTTGAAGGCTTCACTCAAGTTAGCTAAACCAATGCAACCATCTTTTCTGACTGAGATTAAATTAAAACTTCGGTATGCTCATCTGACTGCTGGTTTATCTGAGTTCTAAGGACTTTAGGGCAGCAGCTGGCAAAACGCAATCGTCTCCTCTCTCCAAAACTCCATCAAGTGGGATATTATTGGGCAGCGAGGGGCAAAATCCCATTTAAATTGTCAAAATCACCAAAAACTTCTCTCCAGTTTCTCTGCCTGACTTTTAAAGTCACCCCACCTTATGTGTTTCTCTCCTGATGCCACGGAGGGAGGTAGAGAGTTTGTGCCCCATGCTGACTCCACACTTGTTAGTGTTGTGCAGTACGTGAACAAACAAATCTTTCTGAGCAAATCTTTGTCGATATGTACTGGTTCACCATTCTAAAAGATTTGTTCATTTGTCTCATCAGTCAGGCAATCTCCCCAATATGCTTTGAGTGACAACTAGACCTATATCAGCCCATATAAATCTAAAAAACCAAAAATGACCATAAGTGGAAGAAATGTTACATTGTGGCAGGCTGCTGTCCAGGCAGCATATCAGACCTAGTAGAGTCATTGAACATAAATGTCCCCAATCACTGGACAAATCAGTACAGAATACAGAGATGAAGTGTCTGCAATTCATTTGTTCATCCAGTTCTTTTAGTTCTCTGAGGTACTATTGATTCATTCAGTTCTTCCAATTCGTTCAGTCTATCAGTACACCTTGTTCAGTGAATCTCATTCAGTTTGTTCAACGTGTTTCCCTCTCCGACCACAGGGTGACTCCATCCATCATAATACTGTGCAATTTAATACATAGCCTACAAAATTGCTCTATTACGAAAAAATCTTATATTTGATATTGCACCATGCAGTAGAGAAAATCACTGTCATTTAAAGGTAATTACTAAAGCTAATTACTAAGTTTACATTATTACAGAGTTCATAGCCTACTTTATTTTAGTAGTATAGTGTTATGCTATAACAATATCTAGATATTTTAAGGAATGTATAGTTTGTCAGTCATTTTATGACATCATGTTAACCTAAAGTGGGAACAATCTAAAATGAGATTATAGGACTACTTTGCAATGCTGAAGTTGTTTATTTTAGGCTATTATTAGGCTAGGCTATTTTATCATCATTTTATCATGTAGTCAGTGTGTGAGTACTACAACTAACTGGCATTGCATAGTTGTCACCTGTGGGCTAGGGAGTGTTATCTTTATTTAGCAAGGCCTTTTTCTCCCTGATCTCACTTTGTTAGTGTAGTGGACATTTGAGCTGAAAAGGACAAAGTCAATACAGTGATTTAAAACATGCAGAGATGGAATTTGAACTGTAATATAGTATCTATCTTGCAATTGCTCCAAATTAGGATACCTTTCATTATTTCACATGCTGCGAAGAAGTGTAGACTATCAATACAGATTCAGATATGTTTTCAGTGGAGGCATCGCTGTTTTGTTAATAGCTATCATCATTCAGGAGCATCACTGTTGTAGCTAAATATTTGGTGGAATTAAGGAAGGAAGGACATTCATTGACATTATATTGTTTTTAATGGTTGCATTTTTAATTTTTACGTCTGCGTGTCAATTTTTCAATTTCAGCACTTTTGGGAAGTGGAAGTCAAAGAGTCAAAATGCCCCTCACTAATGTTTTCATAGGTCATGATGGTCAGGGAACGGAGGAACATGCCCCTACAGCATTTACCCCCACTTACATTAAAAAGTGACACTTTATCGAGGCTTTTTAGCTGCACTCTGCCCTTCTTATCATTGTTGACATTGCTTGTAGTACTTTTGTCATAGTAATAATTGTATTGAGTTTATGGTGTTCCTCTGAGTAATCAAAATGGACCAGATGATTATGTATATATTTCTACATTGTTAATTCCAACAAAAAGTTAAATTCAGAGCAGCCTCAGCTGTTCATAATATTCCAAACACTTCCATGCTTGAGGATGTAACCTGGATTTGAAATTGGTTATCAGCTAGAGACACATGAGTCTCCAATTCAGGTTAGGTCCCAGAGCATCATGTAAGCACATTTCCATTGACTTATTACAGACAAGCTGGTGTCCTCTGAGCCTACGCTACCACCCCCCTCCACTGCACTGGCCCTCTGGATGTGGACTGATACTGCATGATTAGAGGCCGAATTTGAAGGTGCCATGTTGAGTCGAGCCCAGCATGTCTCCCAGACCCTGCTGTTTATGAAAGAATTAAACCTCGGTCAACGGTGCCCACCAATCTGACAGGTCCTGACATGGGCTGGCGATGGATAGCGAAGCCAGGGAGGCCAGTCCCGGGCCAGAAAGGCTGCGCCTGAATAGGAGCAGCTGCCGTTGGAGCACAGCGAAGGAATTACCGAGATGGGTTTTATTCATGCTCTTTCTGGGAAGACTGAAAGGGGGGTGGAGAAAGCTTCTGTTCTTTAATAGAAAACACTCACTGCCAAGCCCAATGCAGCCAAGAACCCAGGTGATAAACCACCATCATGATTAAACAGCAGCAATCCAATATAATGTGATGGGATTTTTTTGTTGTCGCATAAGCCATGACATGCATGTAATTATTGCACATTGGAAGGGTCAGGGCAGAGCATTAGAGTATGATTTAGTGTTGTTGTGGCATAATTAACATGATGAATGAGGCAGCGCAAGCATCCACAGTTTCATTGGAAACTCTAGTCTGTCATCTTTTATTGAATGATACTGTGTCTTTACAAGCTTACAGGTCTTTACACTGCCCTTTAGTAGCATTAGGTATTTCAGTATCTCCCACAGCTCTTTTTGTACGAGTGAAGTAATAGTGAACATAAAGTAATTAAAGAACAGTTCATGCACTTTAGAGTGACAAATATTATCCTTGTGTACAAGAGTATTACTTTTAAAGGTCATTATTTACCACGTTTTGTGTGACATTTAGTGGCTTGCTTTTTAAGGTTAGCTCATTCACATGGAGACTATACATAGGAATGTTCACGGAAAGCCGTCCATTGTTATCCTGATGGAAGAATAGTCTATCAATGCTGTAGCTATGCCACAGAAGTCTTCACCCTGTCCTCTGGCCCACTGCAGCAGATTTATGCTGTGTCCATATCTGTTGTGATACTGAGGTATTGAACGGGCATTAATCTATGTGAGCTGCCAACTGCAGCCCTCTGCTTCGTCCTCTCCTCAGTTCTGGGACTAAGGAAATGAGAGTTCTTCGATTCTTATCATTCACATCCTTCGACACAAGACTTAATGTAGTGAAAAAAGAGGGACTCCACTTGGACAGCTTTTCATTGACTGGCAGCAGTTGGTTCCTGCTTCGAACAGTTTGACCCCTGATAACCAATTGTGAATTCTCTTAAGCCCCATTCAATTGTGCTGGCTCCTAGATCTGGCTTTCTTCATTCCCTGGGCTGTATTGAATAATGTCTCTGTCAGATCTCTAAGCCCCCCCATATTTCCTTTTCTCTACTAGAACTATGAGTTCAGCATCAAATTCTCTGGATTGCCCCCCATGCTTGCATTCCATGCTTCTCCTTACCCCTTCAGATCCTCATTCTGACATGAATTCCTTGACCTAGAGGCAGTGTTGTTTTTGATTACTTTTCTGATCACCGAGTATTCTTTTTGTTGCAGCTCAGGTACACAGTAGAGACATCTAACAGAGAGTTGAAGCCTGCTCCAATATCTCACTTCTGCCACTCATAAAACCAATCATGCATTAAATAGCATCACCAGATGTAGTCTTACTATCGAATATAAAAGAATTTTTACATCGCAGCCACTCAATGCTAAACAAATATACCTCCAATCTTCAGCCAAGATTGAGCTATTTTGCTCTCTTATAAATATAAATTATTGTGATATGCAGATGACCTCCCCATGGCTAAGTGTTTACCATATAAATGGCTAGTTAAAGTATTTGCAAATGTGTATTTCTGCTAAAGAGAAATCTGTTTCGAGTTGGTTCTGCAGCTCTGTTATGTATGGACTCATCAGTTGCTGTGCAGTGAACCACATTTTTAGTCCCAGTCTGCCACAATCCAGCACACACAGCACTTAGATTTCTCTCTAAGTCATCAACAGCTAAAGACCAGGGAAAATTGGCTTGATTGGTCCAATTTCACAAATGAGGCAATTAGAAGAATGGTTTGAATGGAGATCAGGACAGCCTTTAGTGCATGAGGGTAGCGTGACAGTAAAGGGAAGTGTGACACTCCACTTATTTTAGTTTTTGCTCTGTAGCTGTTGAGTGCTCCACATTGATTTTGCCCAGGAGCATCAAGAACTCCAGTGAAAATTGATCACAGAGGGCAACCACTTTTGATATCGATATAGACAAA
Organism: Megalops cyprinoides; assembly: GCF_013368585.1. Lineage (NCBI taxonomy): Eukaryota > Metazoa > Chordata > Actinopteri > Elopiformes > Megalopidae > Megalops > Megalops cyprinoides. Next base: position 36,293,559 of record NC_050584.1, on the reverse strand, counting down.
CTTCTGATGCTCCCTGATTGCACGCTGTGTCAAAAGACACCCAACAACTGAAAGGGAATAAGCAAGCTGGTCATGAATGCCTCTGGAACTCCAGTCGATCTTATCTGAAAAGGAGCACACTGACCAAACAAAATCCATAAATCTGCTGCAGCTCAAACTAGTCATTGCCTTGCTAATTTTTTATATTTATTTTTTTAAATAGTTTTCAATTTTCAGAAAACCCAGATAAAACTATTGCAACTGCTAGTGTCTGATTAAAAAGTTTCTATGTACTTACAGAGTTAGTGATCAGAGCAGTCAGGGCATAAATTAATAATGCTAATTAGTGCTGAGCATATTTTAAATCACCAAGGAAGGCAGCGAGGACTATATTGCAAAAACCCATAACCATCTTTTATCTCTCTGAGGTAACAATTCAAAGTGGATAGGGACTACCCAGAATAGATATTGCTCCTGCATATAGAAATAGTAACCTGCAGTTACTGCAAACGGCAGAAAGCATCACAGGTTGCCATTCACCTGCTCTGCTCTGCATTTCACCATGCACCTCTGCACAATCAGAACTGATGTGCACATCATTTCCACAAGGTGTTGAAATGATGAATTACACATTTTTTATTGTTGGCTCTATCTGTTTTTGCACAGGCTTTGAGATTAATTATTCTAACCTTATTATACTTTATAGTGGGAGCATTTTCTGTATCAGCTGTTATCTTTATTATTATTATTATTAGTAGTAGTAGTAGTAGTAGTAGTAGTAGTAGAAGTACAAATAAGAATTTTGATGACTAGACTCTTCCCTCACAAGACATTTTATATGCTGTCAATTGATCTCTTCAATAACCATAAGAGCATTCACAGAGCAGCATGGAGGTTCCCAGTCTGAGCTCTTGACAGGCACAGCGGCGAACTCTCAACTTTCACACTGGTGAAGGCTTACCAAGTACTCTTCCAGCCAGACCCACAGAGGCATCTTCTGATGTAGACAGATTCTGCTTACAGGGCAAGATAAGGTAGGTCCTGTGACAACAGTTATTGTCACTGCCCACCCAGCAACTCCTTCTGCAAACAGGGGCCTGGTACACTTGTGCAAACATGAGACCTTCTCCATCATATTAAGCTTTCAGTGAAAATACAACCAGAACCATCACTTGAAGAGAGTCAGTTTTAAAATTTTACATTTCAGCTTGTGTTTGCTAAGCAGCTACCTGCATCCTGAGTGACTCACATGGCTTACATTTTACATAGTATCTATTTATACACCTGGATTATGTACTTCATGAGCTGGTTTTATGTTTTTTTTTTTCATCCTGTCAAGAGCAAAGCACAGCAGTAACTTACTATATATATTACTGTAAGGCTCTATGAGGACATCTGTCTGAGATCAAGCATAGTTTGATCACATCTCAATTCTTCTACTGCTGTCATTCTAGGTTTTTTTTTTTTTTTTGCCAAAGCATCATTGCATTTCCTTTCAAGCTATATTTGCTGTAACTTACATTATGTCTGTATAATGTGCTTTGTGAAGTATTCTGTGACAGTTCATGTGAAAGGAGTGCTGTAGCTAATAAAACATGATTGATATTCACTCAACAGTTCAAGTTACAGAAACACCGTGATTCTACCTGAGATATCTGAACAGCCCACAACAACCAACATAGCTTATCTGTCCTGTATAGCAAGTATCAAAGAATTAAAAACTGTTCATAGAGGAAGTTGGAGCATCAGGAAGTTACTACGCAATCAAGCACTGAGGAAGCCACCCACACAGTGTAATACACCAGCAAAGATCAACAAGAGTGTTGCCATGCAGTGTGATAACCTTAGTGCACATAGGTGCAACCTATACAGATACATGACCATTAATTTGCATGCTTTATGCCGGGTTGAGACTACATGATTTCAGCCCAATTTTGAGACAATTTTGTTGTTGGCGACAAATTTCCAGCGTCGGGCCCGGATATGAACATCGAGAACGACGCTGAAGAACGAACGAGTCTTGTAATGTGACATAATCAAAGAACAGCGATGTGACTTCTGCGACGCCCCACGACACCCCGACGACAAGTCCAGCATGTCAGAATTTTTTGAGAATCTCCTGCGACGTGTTCTGAAGTTGACCAATAGGATGACAGAGTGCTCTCTAGAATGAAATGTTAAATAAATGTTTATGAAATTAGGAATAGTAACAGTATATTATTCTTAAACGTCGGTAATATTATTGTAATTGTGGTTACACATTAAGTGTTACAGTAACTGTCAGTTGCAGTAATAACAGTAATCAGTATTATTATTATCATATTTGTTAAACTTACAAATACATTTACACTAGTTGTAGAAATTTTGTACTAGAGAAAACAAGACACATTCTGTATCTGCGATTTAGGAGCTGATAACAAATTCACCGGTGTAACGTTAATGCGTGAACTCAGCAACAACAGACACCACTCTCCAGCAGTTAACATCGCCATGACAACAATGTCAACAATAGGGAAATAAACCACATTATAACCACATTCATCTGGGGACAGGATCGCTATGAATGATCTCCAGCTACACTGTATATTCAACATCACTAATAATTTATTGATTAATAGAAAATGTATTTCAAAATAGAAAATGTTACACTTCATAACGTATTATTGTATTCATAACACGAGGTATGGGCTGGGTCCGGATTGACTTGCCATTTGGTCTGGATGCGGATCAAGGTCCAGACTTTGAGAACTGGAGCTATATTTACCGTTTTCTTGATTTCAGTTAGTGATTGTGAAATCACCTGATATTAAAACATATCTTTGTATCTTCAATTACCAGAGAAAGTATACAATTTCCAAAACCCAATCATTTTTCCTCCACGAGACCTTCTGTGTACATACAGTGAACATGGTAGCTAGCTACATTTATGTAATGTTCTTGACATTCAACACATTCATAACCTCAAGTTACAAGACAGCCCATACTGTCCTCTTCGTGACACCTAGGAACTCTTCTTCTTTTCTGAACAGAAGACTGCCAGCATCACACACAGTGCTTCTGTAGCCATAATTGACACTTTCTTGACCCTCCTCCCCGATGACACGCAAGGACGTGATCGATGATTGGTCGGGGTCAAACTTGTAGTGTTGCAGCTAAGATGCAGCAGACCGACTAAGATGCAGCAAGATTTTATGGCACTGTGACTGCCTAGTCTGACATGGTGACAAAAAAATTGTGTAGTCTGAACCCAGCATTAGTCTCTGCAAAAACCCAGAGTAGCAGCAGTATGTAAGTGCAGAATGCTGTAGTTAGTATTCCATTTTCATAGAAGAGGTAGGATGCAAAGATAACAGCTTGATGGACAGAGTCAACTAGTGAGTCAATGGAAGCATTAGTCAATGGTAGATTGAGTCTGCAAACAACCTCCCATGGGTCAATACTTAGGACCTACTGAGGACACAGCCAGTCAGAAACTCCACTGACACTGGGTCATTAAATAGTATAAAATGAAAGAGAGCTTTCTAGGGCCAAATATTTGCAGCGGCTTGAGAAATCTGTAGGCATTGTAGATTAAGATACTTATTATACTGGGCCACTGCCATTGGGCAAGGCCTTAGTTATAGAGTCAACAACAAGGTGGTACGGTCCCATGCTAGGAACTGATGCTTTTCTATTTTCAGTGTTCAGGCTTGCTCCAGGAAGGGTACAGGATCACTCTGAGCTGCTCCTCTATAGTGCTATAGATGGCAAGCTGGACTGGATGAAAGTGTGGAGTAAGATAATAGGTTCGACGTGAGCCAGTGTGTCCATGCCCTGCGGCCCACTGCAGCATATGAACAGCCACTATTGAAGCGGAATTAAGTGCAACGTGTCACTTCTGCAAGGTGATGAGGGAGCCAAGAAGAAACTCTCAGTTATCGAGTACTCATTGTAAGCCATAAGTGAAATGGCAGGTATCATTGGTTTGCAAATCAAGCGCACATCCTCATAGGCTTTTACCAACCAAAATGAGAGTGACTTACTTGATGTTTTTATCGAATCTGTTTGCATAGCAGCTTACAAAATTTGGCACAGGCTTCAAGAGCAGTGCAGCTTCATCTGCAAACTGGCTGCAAATTCATACTCATATTTAGTCAGACAATCAGCATCCAAATCAACACTACATTTTTCAAGCTACCAGGTACGGTGGCCCTGAAGTGCAAAACACAACAGCAAATCAAAAATCACAACAGCAAAATAACGAAACACAACAGCAAATCAAAAATCACAACCACAAATAAAAAACACAACAGGAAAATAAAAATCACAACAGCAAGTCAAAAATCACAACAGCAAATCACTAAACACAACACCAAATCAAAAATCACAACGGCAAATCATTAAACACAACGACATTAATTTCTACCGGAAATGGCATCTGTCTCCTTCCAAGAACGTCACTGATTGGAGGCATACAGCAGGAGAGAAAATTCACCTAAGACAGGGGTTGGCAACCCGCGGCTCTTTAGCCCCTCTCTAGTGGCTCCTTAGCCTTGTCAAAAAATATGGAAGTGAATAACATTTTTTTACATTTTGCTATCATTGTTGTAGGTGTAGCAGAGCTGAAGTAATAGCTCGTGTGAGTCCTGCGTAAAACCATAGGCAGCGGGTAGCAGGTAGCCGAGTGGTTGCAGCGGCTGTCACTCCCCCGAGACCTGGTTAAGCAGCGTTGTTGCTGACAGGCTAACGACAATTTGCCTTTAGCTCAAGTGGTAACAACGCTGGCTTTAAGGGGTTGGCAGCGAGCGGTTTGAAACTCGCTCGCTTGCTGACTCCCGTTAACATCTAATACACAACGCAGTAAGAGACCACCCGTTCCATAGGCCAAAAGTCATCCTTACATTATCCAATGTTCAAAATTTATTGCGTGATATTCGTTTCGAGAACGATAAAATAACGCCTGAACACACACAACAGTAAACAAAGAACAACAACCGTATGCTTTTGGTGTTTCCTGAAGTCTCGCACCAATACTTCCATGTCGTCACACTGGGGGCTGGTGGCAGAAAGTGGCTTTGGCTCCCGTAGACTTACATGCAAAATTCATGACTTTCTCAATGTTATTAAATAACTTCACCATGTTTATAATGTCGGTATAATTTTTTTTTTTTTTTGCATTGTAGCAGTCACATACTACCAAATATATTCTCACCAACATGATCACGGGTAATTTTAGAGATTTATTTTAACGCGGGTTTCCCCCCATAAAGATAACTGACCGAATGCATGTGTCAGCCTTAACAGTCACCGACCGTCTTGGCTAGTCTGGAGGTAAATTAACTTATTGATTATCTAAGTGTCTTAGATAAAACATAAAACTTCACATTGGGATTTCGTTTTTTATTAATATTACACCTGACAGCTAGGGTTGCCAACTTCCTGAATTGAAAATAAGGAACGGGGGAGGGGGGGGGGGCGCTCCGACTACTGTGGACCTATAACAAATACGGGTCTTACACCTGCATTACTCTTCAGTTGTAGACTTACTGTATCTAAAGATATAACATAAAAATGCCCACACACTTGGTTGTGAGAAGTCCTATCCATACCATACATAATCACATCAAGGAAACTGTAACCATGCTTCAACCATTTACCAGACATGCATCTACAGGCCCATGTATTAAGACAAGCGAAGACACAAACCTGAATTTGATCAGTTTTGTATTTGTGAGCGTATTTTTGGATTTTTGTACAGATTATCATTCAAGAATTTTATTTAAATAACTCCAGACTACTGAAGTTAAGTGATCTTTCTTGTCGATGATGTCTTCATCCTTCGAGCTGGTCATGGGCACTGCTTTTTCTTCGGTGTCGCTCATTTCGCTTATTTTGCTTATTCCACTCCAACTACAAGCCTTTCAGCCAATCTGTCTGTAAACAATTCCACATGCTGGCCTGAATTTACCTCTCACCGTGCAACCTAACTTGTGCAATGCATACCTCTATTCCTGTGACATGATTGGCAGTTCGTGATTCATTTCTGTGCATGCTATCTAAGCATGGAAAGTAATTAAATCGCACATTTGTTATATTTAGGAGAATTATATCGTGATAATTACTGTTATCATTTTATCGCCCAACCCTACTTTTGAATAAAACAGACCTGGTACTATGAAAGAATTTCAATCAGCGCTGTCAGGTGTATCATAGCAACGCTGACAGTGCTTAAGCGCATTCTCTGTTTGGATAGTGGAACATAACATGACAGACAAGCTGAGGGAGGGCAGCAGGGTTTCCTTCTATCTCATACAAATCGCCTGTAATATTTCTCTCCCATGGATTTGCACTGAAGTGATTCTCAAAATTACGGAATTCAGTTCAATATGGAACACGGCTTTTAGTTTCCAATTACGGGATGATTCCGTATTTTACGGGACGGTTGGCAACCCTACTGACAGCACAACTCTTCGCTGTTACTATTAGGCTACTGGGTATCCGTTGATTTGTGGCTAAACTGCTACCTAGCTGCTTACTCTAGGTAACATTTCTAGCCTGCAGATTCCCCATACAATCATATGGTGTTCCCCGAATCGGACACGTTACCTTTACAATTTTTTTATTTGTAGTCGCACAGAATCGTTACTGTAGACAGATATTATTTAATATACATCTGATAGATCATGTAAAAATGATAAAATATAAGATTACATGATGATAACACAATAAAACACTGTTGAGAATGGTCAATTTTCTGTTGGTACGGATAGGCTACTAATGCTCATGCGCCGCAATGTTTGTAAATATAGGAAATGCAAAGATAAAGTACCAAATAATCATAAATAGCCTACCGCAGCCACCCTGTGGTAAAACATACTGTATGAATGAATGCTCATTTAGACCTATTAGCAATGTTGATAGGATAATTTAGACAGATACGCTGTGGTAGGCTACCTGCATTTAAAGGGCTCAAATAGGCTATTTTTTGCGGCTCCAGACAATTTTTTTTTTTCGTTCTGGCCAAAAATGGCTCTATAGATAGTAAAGGTTGCTCGAAAAACCGTGTCCTAAGACGATAAGAAATGGAACTAACCTTTCTTCCCGCTAAGAAAACATTGAGACAGAAGACTTCCGGTAGAAATGAATGTCATTGTGTTTAATGATTTGCTGTTGTGATTTTTGTTTTGCTGTAGTGATTTTTAATTTGCCGTTGTGATTTTTGAATTGCTGTTGTGATTATTAATATGCCGTTGTGTTTTTTGATTTGCGGTCGTGATGTTTATTTTGCTGTTGTGTGTTTTTTTTTTTTTTTTTGATTTGCGGTTGTGATTTTTATTCTGCTGTCGTGATTTTTGATTTGCTGTTGTGTTTTGCACTCCAGGGCCACTGTAACCAGGACTCAAATGTTAATTACCATATTACTGTGTTACCCTACATATAAATTATATCTCTATTTTATTATTATAATGACTGTTCCGAGCTCCCTTTTCATGGTTTCTGTGGGCAGGATTAGATGGTGTTGGGAGTTGCTACTCCCCAGTCCTCATCTGTTTTAGAGAAAAAAGGAGGAACTCATTACGGGAAAAGATCAGGAGCTATGTTTCCACCAGGTTTTTACTTGTTCTAGATTAGAAGATTCTGTAAGGCGTAGTAGTCACATTTTCCATAAAATTTTCAAGGAATTCAATGGGGGATAATCGGCTATCGTGTACATGTCAAGTTTGTTGTCTTAATTCACTCTGACAAACTACAGGAACGAGCTAGAGCAGGGGTGGTTATCTGAACATCATGCATGATTCACATAACTATGTGCACACACTAGACAACGACTGGGCATTAACTTCTTAGATAGTCTCACAATTGGATGATTATAGATGAATGGTCCAGTTAAGGGGCCTTGGAAGGCTCCTCATTACTGCATTGGCAATTAAGAATAGTAGCTAACATTTTATTATCATCTAATTTATTGATGCAATCTGCACGGACAGCTTAATTTTATACTAATGGCTTCCATAATGTGTCTCTCAGTTTTTTTTATAGAGCAAGGTTTGGCAGTGTCTACTGTATTGTCTGTTTATCCTTTTTTATTTAATCGAGAAGTAAGGGATACATTAGTCTAGTTACTGAGGAAAATTCTGCAGTTTAGGCAAAAGTAAATTGTCTAATTCAAGATCAGGAGTCCTAAAAGTTCAATTGAAGAATGCTTTCCAACCTGGTTACAGTACAGCATTGTATCACTGGCATTTGTTTTAATATATCTCCCAGCTTTGAATCCATAACTGTTTTGTTCCAAGACTTACACCACACACAACATTAGATCCACATCTGAAGTAATTAGTCATGTTGAGCTGATTTTTCTAAATAAATGAATAGAGGTTTGGAAGTCCTTCCAAAGTGAAACCTCTGCCATTTTAAAGGAATAATGGGATAATTGTGAGACACAAATTGAATCACAAGCACGGTCTTTGTTGGAAAAAGTCATGATTTGCGTTCCCTAGGCATCTCTTATGTCTGGACATGAAACTAGCCTTTATCTTTTTTTCTTGTTTTAAGTTTTGCTTCCTTGTCAAAGAGAAAATATGAAGTAAAAGTGGAGGCAAATACACATGTGAACAAGCGTAATATTTGATGTTATGACATCCTGTTCTATTTGTATTTATTTACATTGTGCTATTTCATCAGTGGAGAGATGAACCATACGTGTGCATGTGTTTTTCCTATCTTCTGTTCAATGCTATTTCTACAGTACCAGGGTCAGACAGACATGTAGAAAGTCACACACTCATTGCCACTGTGTGCATTCAGACTCAATACAAAGATATGTCAGTATTGTACAGGCTGCACTGAACAATAAAGCAAACCGAGGCACATCTGGAAGACAGCAGGTACCCATGTAACCTGCTGATGTTATGCTACACCTGCAGTCAAAAGCCACATTAATGGCATAGAAGCACTCTTATACTGACACATTTATTCCAACCCGAAAGCTGCAGATTGTGGCCATATGAGCTTATCTTATTCTCCATTTAACTCAGTCATTTTTCCATGTAGAAACTTGCCATCTGTTTTGCCATGTGCAGAAGACTTTGTCCTTTGCAATGTGTTGAATACACCATCAGTAAACATTAAGTTGCCTCCACAATAGCAAAGTGTTTTTTTAAAATACAAACTGATTGATTATTACATTTACTTGATTTCAATGTGCAATATGTAGTAGTTTTGTATTGTTTTGTAATATTTTGTTGATCGCGTTGATGTACACTATATGGCAAAAGTATGTACACCTGACCATCACACCTATATGAGCTTATTGGACATCCCATTCCAAAACCATGGGCATTACTATGGAGTTGCCCCCCCCCCCCCCCCCCCCCCAAATATAACAGCCTCCACTCTTCTGGGAAGAAGATTTTGGAGTGTGTCTGTGGGAATTTGTGCCCATTCAGCCAAAATAGAATTTGTGAGGTCAGGCACTGATGTTGAACGAGAAGGCCTGGCTCGCAGTCAGTGCTGTAATTCATCCCAAAGGTTTTCAGTGGGGTTAAAGGCAGGGCTCTGTGCAGGCCACTGGAGTTCCTCAACACCAAACTCGTCAAACCATGTCTTTATGGACGTTGCTTTGTGCACAGGGGCACAGTCATGCTGGAACAGGAAAGGGCCTTCCCCAAACTGTTACCACAAAGTTGGAAGCATACAATTGTCTAAAATGTCTTTGTATGTTGTAGCATTAATGTTACCCTTCACTGGAACTAAGGGGCCTAGCCCAAACCCCGAAAAACAGCCCCAGACCATTTTCCCTCCTCCACCAAACTTTACAGTAGGCACTGTACATTCCGGCAGGTAGCACTCTCCTGGTATCCGCCAAACCCAGATTCATCCATCAGACTGCCAGATAGTGAAGCGGAAATTTCACGAACTCTTGTGGCAAAGATGGCATCCTATGACAGTGCCACGTTTAAAGTCACTGAGCTCTCCAGTACGACCCTTTAAAAAGGCGCGCACGCACAACACGGTAACACTGCCAGTCCCGTCCCTTACTGCACAGGGGCACCACCCAGGTTCGCCTCCTGCCCAGCCTGGGGCTCTGCTGCTCTGCAGCTCTCAAGTCTCTCTTCCCTTCTCCTTTCCCAACCGGCCTCCGTTGTATTGCCTGCTCTTGCCATCACTTCTGGAAGCGGTCCGGGTCTGCAGCGCTCCACCGTCACTCACTCCACGCACACACGGTCAGATAAAATGGAATCCCCCTCAGGATTTCCCACACATTAAAACAAAAGGAAACGAAAAAACAAAAGGAAACTTATCATTGTCAAATTATTCATTAAGAAAAAAAAACCCGACCAAAAACATACAAACAAAACCAAAACCCAAAACAACCAAAAGAGCAACTAAAAATAATCAAACAAACCAAAAATAATTTCCCCAGTAAAACCAGCCATGTGGAGCCTTCCTTTTCCCGAGCTGTCTGACTCCTGACTGTCTAAATTGTCGCCTTCTTATACCTGCAAACCTGGTAATGACAATTCAGAACAGCCGCGAGCTCCGCCAGTTCGGCGGAGGCAATCATTCAATAACCCCGGCTCAACAACACACCCGCGGTTCCCAATTAACATCCCTGAACAAGAGGCTCAACACGTCAGCAACTGTCAGCTTACCTCCTGCCAAAAGCACATTTTAAGTCCGTTACTACTTAATTAGTACCTTACTTCCAGTTTTTGCCACGAGGAGATTCAACTCTAGAACAATGATTTCTATATAGTTTCAAACATTAAAACTTTAAAAATACTAAGAAGATACTAACTACTAAATAGTAAATACAAATAATACTAATACTAAACCATGTTTGCTAACTACTCAAAAAATATGTGTATATATAGGCCCTTAAAATGAAGTGTGACTGAAAGGGGGGTAAGGATAGTGGTAGATGGAATTTTCAAAAATCAAACCTTGATTTGAATGGCTGATTTATATACAGGTGGATTTACTGGATTAGTTATTTAAACCCATGTGCAGCCCTGAGCCAAATGTGTGCCTTAACTGGAGACGGGCCAACTGTAGCATGACAAAAATTCAGACCAAGTCTGAATTTTTAGTGTGTTGTTGCCTAGCCCTGTATTTGTGAGGGTAAAGGGAGGCCTGCTGCTGAAATTTACATTATCTCAAATGCTCAGCAGGAACAAGGGACTGTAAAGAGCTAAGCTGCCCATCCAGACACCAACCTGCGCAAGCGACATCCAAAATGAAATGAGAATGAAAGCCGATATTGCAATGAGAGCCATTAACATTGCAGTTCTGGGCATTCTATTGAGAATAGACACATTCCAATCTATATTATGTGTGCTTTACCTTTTCCTGTACAATAAATTGTAATAAATTGCTTTAGCTCAAATGGCATCATTCATGGCAGTGCCATAACACTGATAAAATGTCTGGACCACAATGGGCCCAGAGGGTGGCTAGACATCAATACCAAGAACACATTCCACGAAATGGAAATGGTCCTTGAGACTTGAGCAGACAAACTGCCAGACTCTTTTCCTTTCCTTCCTTTCATTGGGCTCGACTGGTCTCCATTGTTCTCCCACCAGCAAGTTACCATCTGTCACCCCTGCTCATCCCGCTGTTTTTCATTTTGCCTTTCTTCCTCCTCCTCGGTCTTCCTTCGAGGCAAAACAATACAGTCTAAATGTTTCAGCAGCTCATAAATTGCTGCCTCTGTGTCCTACATGATCATTTATTATCCCTTTAACTCGCCAGCACTTCTTCTCTGGGAAGGCTGACCAATTTCCTGTGGGTGATAAGGGTTAAGGTTTTGGAGTGTTTCCCCTCCCTCCATGGGACCTTCAGAGTAAGCACCAGGATGGCTGCCTCTGTGGCCGCTCTGTCACCACCTACAGTACCCCCAAACCCATCCCTACACCTCCACTATGAGGAGTCAAAGATGAGATAGTGAGGTGCTGACTGAGGATGGCTTCACCTGCTGCTAAATGTCAGAATAAGGTACATTTGGATAGGATCGTGATGGCAAACGTAATGCTCAAATTCAGAATGCATCACACAAAATTATTATCACCGCAAAATGGTGAAGCTGGGTTGGATTAAATTGTTGCACAATGCACAGATTCAAATGAGATTTCAGTTGCAGATACATTTTAGGCCTTCCAGGCATGAGAGGTTGGATTGTACTTATGAAAGAGCAAGGAATGATGTCCAATGGTATGAGAAGTCAATGGTTTTGGTATTTGACAACATTTTGTGTACACTTTTTTGTCTTAAAGGTGAAAGTGCCTCTTAGATAATCCTTGAGCAATCTTTGACTTACAAGTTTAGTTTTTCCACGTTTAGGTCAGTACTGTTTCCGTGTTGAATTGCTCAATTTCATAATTTTGTTTCAGGTCCACGGAATGGACAATTTATGCTGCACATTTTATTGAGAAAATGCACATCAGCCTTGCAGATCAAAATGTTCAATCCAAAAACTTAAGCATCCTTCCTTTGCTCTCACAAGTGTGACATTCTCCATCAAAATCAGTTGATGAAAATGACACTCCATTATGTATCGGCACTTCCAGAACAGTGGTTTTCAGAGATATGTCCCCAAAGTTTAAGTTACAGTTGGTGCTGCTCATTTATGCAAAAGGCTCATTCGAGATTAATATTCTGTTATTTACAGTAGTCTTGCCATTACTCGTTACTATTATTATTTTGTCTTCCTATTACATCTTTGATAAGATGCTAACTAAAAAGCTGGCTAGCTATTTTATTTACCTCTGAATGATCTCTTACATAAGAAACTACAATACTACAATCTGATTCAGGTTGCCTTTGACTGTTTTTCCAGGAAGTGATACAAGCTGCCTATCATGGCAAGATTGTAGCTTGTAAAATGCTGTGCTAATGGTTGTCATGAGGCTAATTAAAACACTTGGTGCTAGGGAATGGTGAATTCACATTTTCAACTTTCAAACAATTCCAAAATGTCCTGGGTTTTGAAAGCCTTTACTAATTATTAAGCATGATCAAAGGCTTAAATGCCTTTGTTCTGAAAGACTGTGCCCATAAATCTTAGCCAATGCATACTATTGTTTAAGCCTTTAAACATGTATTTTGATGATGATACTGCCATCCAAATGTAGGAAATATGATGGAAAAGAATGTTTTTTTTTTTGTTTTTTGTTTTTTTGTACTGAGTGCATTTAAAATCCAAAAATATTATAAGGTGCAAATCTTTGATTGAAATGGCCATTACCTCCTTGCCTGATAAAACTGGCCATTTGCCAGTGTGACATTCAACTGATTTTGATAGGACTCATCAGAAATAACAAAAAAAGGATGTGGGATCCCTGGTAACAAGCAGTGGCATCCATCATCATTTTTGCTGCAGGATAATTTCACAATTTGCACAACAACATTTCCATTGTCGCTGGAAGAAGGGACAGAATTTGGACCGTGGCTCATTTTCATCTACTCATGTCAGGAGTCTGTTGATCGGAGCACTGGACACCATGCAGTGCTTTCTCACACTCAAAGACCCTGGAGGCAGTTCTCACTCTGTTGGCTTGGCAGGCAGTGTGTGCTGATGGTGGTGTTTCCTCAAGGCTGTGTCTGTTGTGAGTCCAGGGCTGGAGCTGGGCTCTGTCAGACCTTGACTGGCTGTAGTATTGATGAGGAGCTGAGAGGGAGACAGGGGGCTGCAGCAACATTCTTTGCTCTTTCTTGTATGGGAGGACAGACCAAGTTCTCATACACTCTGAGGTTCACCAGAGAGAAAGGGAGCAAGCAGGATACTGTAACTTTTCAGCACCTTAGTGTGTGTGTGTCTGTGTGTGTGTGTGTGTGTGTTTGTAGAGGGAGTATTGTTTCCACCTTTGAACAATTGTCACAGCAGGATCACAGCCAAGATTCCATTTTCAGTCTGATCAGGTTATGTCAGCAAATGCTTGTACCATTTACAGCATGTGTGGAAAAAATAGTAGAGATGGAGGTGTTAAAGGAGAAGGTTGAGTGACTGTGTTCTCTGCTGCAAGTGTCAGAAAGTTTAAGATGGAAAATTGAGAAGGGGGTTGTTTTTTTGTTCATATTTTGTTTTTTGCCATATTTCCTGCTGTCATAGCCAAATGCCTTCTTTGCGCTAGTCTCTACCATTGTCCCTCAAGAAATATGTAAGCAAGGAGGGAGGAAGAGAGAGGAACCAAGGACCAAGACTATAGCTGTGCAATATTCAATATTACTGTCCCTGTAATTCATATTCACATTCATCTGACAGATGGTAGCTTTAATCAAACCCCAGAAATGTGTACAAGGGAGAGGTTCTGGATGGGAATAGAGCTGTGGATAGCATTAACATTTAAGAGTACATTAGTTATGCCGAATTTCCACTCCAGTCGCCAGGGGACCATGCACTCACTCTCATACCAATGTAATATACATAAACACCATCGCTGTACGCTTACTGTCTTGCACATCCCAGTGTAATCCCAGAATATTCAGACAGAATCATGATGCCATCCAAAAGATTTTTAACTTCATTAGGTGAAAGACATTAGAAATGCATGCATAAAGAGATACAGCGGCTGCACTGCAGGGGCCGCATAGCAATCATGCACACTGCAGTGGTATAAAGCAGTGTACCCAGCATATGCAACTTCTGATGCAGAGCAGTATACGTCACACATTATTATTTCATACAAAAATGAATATATTCCCTGTGCTGCAAAGGTAGATAAAACATACAGTGAAGAGAATTTTATCATATGGAACATATTTAGTGGAGCAATCCAGCAAAGGATTATTTCCTAGAGCATCAAATATATAGTTTTTTTTTTTTTTTTTAAGTTTTCTGTCACGTGTGCTTTCTGCTGTCTTGGGTCACATTACAAATTAATGTGCTGTCTGAGTGTGTGAGTGAACAAAAGTAGAAGTACAAAAAGGTAAAAAAAAAGTTAGATGTAACTTGTGAATCATCAACTTTCTCTGAGTTCACATTTTTAATCTGTACTCAATTTCTGTAATGAAATTTAGCCGTAGAGTTTCAGAGCATTCTTTAGTAAGAATGTGATGCTTTTGTTCAGCAGATCAATACTGTTGTATACTATGTGTGCGCTCTGAAGGGCTATGTGCAAACATAATAGAGGCTTTTAGAACTGATGCCATTTGACACTGGTCTATCCATTGGCTATTGTGCTTCTAATTATGTCTGTATCATACCCTTAATAATTATGAGAGAAGAACAGTATGGTCAAATGTGGGTCTGTTTTTCAACCATCAAGAGCTGCTTACATAAAAGAGAGACACAGAGGTTTCCATCTAGAAGAGCCTTTTAAATCAGAAGTAACACAAAACTGGATCTTCTTGTGAAAGAATCACAATCACAGGGCTTTTTCTACACATAAATGAGTAATAACAGATCCACCATTCAACAGGATATAGTGGTCATACCTTCTTGATTGTTCAATTCGAATTATCTAATGAATAAGTTAGGTGCCCTCCAATTCTGTTTTCAGGAAACTAAACCTGTGAACATTTTGTGCCTATCTGTCAGGATTGGTTCTGTCCTTCTACACAATAATGTTGTAACGAAAAACGATGGACAGATTATTCCATAGACCAGACTGAATTAACAGGAATATCTGCAGGAATGGTATACCACTGCAGCAGTAAGTGGCATCATACGATCCATGCACACAATGCACGCATGTGCATGGTAAAGTGTTTCAGTCACATCACTGATTTATTGATAGACGTTTAGGGACAGTCTGCATTTTACATCAGGTAAAAAAAATCAGTTCAATTTCACCCAGGGATTTTGCCTTGAGTTTGAATCGAAAAGCTTTTGAGTTGGAGACAGGGAGGGATAAAGACTGAGAGCGAGACGGAGAGGCAGCTGCTGAATTATTTATGGGGTGACAAGTGGAATGAGAGGGAAGGTCGGAGTGTCTGCGTGTTCGAGCTGTGATCACTGGCTTGTCATCATTTACCTCATTAGTCCACTGATCTGCCCGAGCCCCCCTGTACCCCTGCCAGCTTCACGAGATGTGGGGCACGGAGAAGAGCGCCACTGATCTGTTGACAAGCACCAAGGTGCCCACAATTGCTGATGGTGTCCGCTGTACCCAAACTATTCATGGCTGTAGATGCCAGGACTGGAGAAAAGTACAAAGGAGCCAGTTATGATCCCAGATTTTGAAGATGTCCAGAATGACATCACATTCACAATCGCATAGTGTTGACAATTAGCAAACAGCGATATGAGAACATGCACTGCAGATTTCACTCATCAGACTTCCATCATCAAAGCAGCTCACGTGTCATCCATGCACCATGGATCTGAAATAGCAATGAATATTTGTTATGTTAGGGTTGACTTGGGCCTGATTAGTGCACAAGTAATCAGTTCAATGAATAATAAATGACTCAATTGTAAAAGAACCAAGGTTTGACTACAGTGAATTATCTGGATTACCGTCAGAGTGAAGCCTGGAAATGCAATAAGATGGCTTAAGCAGTGGACAGTTGTTTAGCAGACTGAAATTGTTTATCACTATGTATACTCCATATCTCAAACTGTAACATCTGTGTGTGCTTAAACTTACTCTGTAAGGTAACTCTTGGTTGTATACAATTAATGACAGCAGCTGTGCACAGATCTTTAAAACTGGGCCGGAGTATGCTGTAATATTGTTCTTTATTGAATTTATTTGGGTATGCATCTCATATTTCTGTCTGTGCGTTTGTTGTGATCTACAGCCATGACATCCTGGACTCAGCCGGTGTATTAGTCAGGTCACAGGAATCCGTGCGGAAATGATCTTGCCTGGGACGCCAGGACCAGCAGCCAAGGGTGACAGCTACAAGAGCTGGTACCATCCATCTTTGGTCAGGGGGTCGTGCTGGGCGCAGTGGGTGAAGGGCCATCTCTGATTGTCTCCAGCACGTCCGGAGGCCTTGGTGTCAGCGCAGAGAGTGGCGGAACAGCGAGGTCCAGATGGCACGCAGCCCCTGCGCCCACACTCAGGCCTGGCAGACTCGCACTCTACACTACACTGAGGCCCATGCATGCCAGCTGTCAGCCAGGCATATGTCCCAGCTCAGAACTGGCCAGACTACCTTACCCCCCTTTCACCCCTCACTAAAGCCACTCTCAACTAAGAATGCTAAATCTATTGGTAGGCTGCAGAGTCAGTCTGAAGCTCATAATAACCCATCATATACAAACTGTTCACAGGCGGTGAAATAAGCTACTTCTGTTTTTTTTTTTCTTTCATCCAAAAGGTTTCAAAGTACAATAGGGTTCACCACTTGCATTTTTGATCTGGGATGGAGGGGCAGAAAATGAAGTGCAAATGAGCAATGACACAGAATCGATGTACACTGAAATTAGACAGGAGCCCTCCAGAGCGGTCTGATGATACATAATTATGAGAAGTGGAGTCCAGTCCACTGAGTATTGATTTAAACATATCATTTTATTGAAAAGATCATTTGCTCAATTAGAGTCGTTTTCCATAATTGCAGCCAGGTGGTAAAACCATGCAAATTTGAATTTACTATAAGATATTGGACCTGAGGCTTGATTAAACCAGAACTTTTCTTCTAGCCCCCCACTGTTTATGCACTGAATTTCAAAATAATGACAAAAGGATTCCTGATTAGGTTCTTAATTTATTTATGTCTGTAATATATCTTTAATAATTCCTGATTAGGCTCATCTTATTTAGCTCAGGGCCAAAAAATGGAATGGGAGATTTTTAAATCTTTGAAAATGGCTTTTTTGCTATTTTAATGCTGGTTAAAAAAAAAAAAAAAAACATCTCTGTTTACAAAAACCTTGCTTGTGCCTGGCCATGAGCACCACAGTGAAGCCAAAGCAAAAGACACAGGGTAGTGTTTTTGGTCTTTGGGGAGATGGGAGGGGGAATGTGTGTCACAAGGACAAGCTGTGACAAACGATAGCAAATTGGAGTGAAGGCCCCCTGCTGTTTTTTTTGAATGCCGATGAGAATCAGTGGCAAGGAGGCGGCTGAGAAAATGGGGGCCAGGTTAAAGACACAGACACGAGTGTGCGTGCATTTGTGCGTGCGTGCGTGCGTGAGTGCATGTGTGCCTGTGTGTGCTTTTGATGTGGGCATGCGGACTTTGGATCTAAGGAAAATTGGAATTAAGGAAAGCCTTTTACACCCACTCAAGCACATAATTATTGTTCCATTTTTAAAATGGTTCTTGGTTTGGGAGGCTTATACTAAACATTGTAATAACAATTGTATATTATATTGTTATATTGAGATGAATTCATTTGTAGAAAAAATACAGTCAACATTCATGAACTTGAATATGGTTTGGAAATAGGAGGATAGGAGGATTCAGTCCAATTCATAGAAATTTGGAAATTACTGTACCAGAGAGGAATCTGCTTCTGTAATTAATGTGTCAGTACTGATTTGGCGTGTCTTAGGTCACCATCAACCAAAACAGGACATACCACCATGTTCTACTTGACCAAGTGAAGATAGACTGACCAAACACAGACAGACCTTGCCATTAATCCCAGGCCTAGACAGAAGAATGTTACTGTCAGGCAAATACAATGTCCCTACAAAGTTCTCTAATTACAAGGCTGGAACCATGAGAAAACGTAGGTATCCCCCACATCTCCCACGGGATTCGAAGAAACACAATAAGCATCAACAAAATACACATGGTCTTTAGTAAGAAACAATGCCAATTGTGCATTTGTGCATCTGCTTGTGTGTTTTATCATGCAAACTCTATCTTGCAAAGGATGACTGTCTCCTTCTAGACCAAAAACTATGCTTGGCAAAGTTATGCAACTATGCATAACTTTGCCAAGCTATCCCTCAGTTAAACTCAAAAAGAGCAGCCTGTTAATTAACATTTATGAAGCCAAGGCAGGGAATATTTCATGATACAGTGTGGCATACCAATATTGTTGCCTTTTACAATGGTAGACGGGTACAGCATTGAACGGAATAATAGTATTGTGGTAATCACGATCATTCTTCAAAGGGTTTGTCGGGGTTTATTGGGTCTCATTTGGGGCCAGAGGTGGACACCCCGGCTTCAGAAAGTAAAAGTCCTGCCACATATTTGTTCCACCCATGCACCACACCAGCTGAATTTAATTAGCAAAACTCTTCAGCCAGGTAGAGGAGCTAATTAGTGAAATCACCTTGTTTAGTGAATGACTAGAACAAATACATGGTAGGACAAATACATGGTAGGGGTGTCCACCTCTGTTTGGGGCACAGATTCAGAACAGAAGTTCTTTTATGAGCCAGCAGTGAATTTCACCGCCTGTTTCAGTGATTAATACAATTTTCAGGAGCCTGGACAACCCAAGGACTTCAGATTATCATTTCTGCTTAACAACATACTCTCTAAATGTGTTTATTTATTTACTTGCTCACTAACTGTTAGATATTTGCATTTTATATATTGCATATTTGCAACTGTAATTATTTCAGAGGACTTCCCGGCCTGGGATTTTTCCCTCTCTAATATATAGACAGACTCCTCGGATTGTGGCTCAGAAGTTGTCTTTGAATGTTAATTCCTCTTAGAGTTACAACACAGCTTCATGGCTTAATGAGAGATGGCGTTTCAAGACTGTTAATAGAAGCTGCCAGATGAGCCTCCTCAGAAAGCATCTCTATTACAGACTGTTGTTGCTTGGTGTTGATCTAGCGCCCATCGCTCAATTCAATGCCTCCAGGGGGTCGTAAATAAATTGTATCTGCTCTGTAGAAAGATCTGGTCAATTTCATTATAAGATGCCTTGCAGGTTCCTAAGGACTGCCTGTATGAGAAGCGGAGGGCAAAAGATGTACCATAGTGCCTGACGGGCCAACAGAGGTCATATTTGCTCAGTCAGTCATGTTCAATTACCAGTAATCGATTCAACACCACTGTTTCCATTGCAGGATTCTTGTTGCGATCATGAAAACATAAAACCCAGCCCTGTGGTGTGCATTACATTTTGGACCATGCTTTTCCAAGGTTCAGCAATTTATAACACTATGATTAATCCCTGGCTTCACGTTTAACACAAATGTTGGACATGCAGGGATGTCCTCAGTGGTTTATTTCAGCACCAGTTGATGGCGAGGTCATTATCCAGCGAAGTCTGACCCTCTTGGCCTACCACTGAGATTCCCACTCTCTTAGTCCATCAGTCAAGTTTCTCTGGGACTTTGAATGTGGCCTGCTAATGGAAACAAGGTTCTCCTTTTGCCTTTAGCCACAGAGGATGATGAATTAGGTTGGATTGATGCGCAAAGGAGCATTCCAAGCAGTCTTCTCCTCTTGCGCAGATAAGGATCCCATAGTGCAGGGCATAGCATTGATCCGTAGCTCATCCCGCAGCTGACAGACCCACCTAATCATGTGGAATAATGCAGTCAATAATAACTTCACCCATCTGTCATTGCAAGTTCATCTCAAGGTAAATTTGAAACGTCCCACACCTGACGGTGAATGCCACAGACTAGGTGCACACTGGGGGATATCAAGCTTCCGTTCAGCAGTCTCAGTTCATGGATCTGTCAGATTATCAGACATTCCTTTTGCTGCCAAGGCCTATTCCTTTTAAATATGTAACACGGCTGTAGCAACAACTACACCATCTTGCACTAGGTTGAGGAGACAGGGTTGCCTGTCAATTTAAATAAACACCGCCAGCTTCAAGAGACTTCAAGGCAATCTCTTCTGATATAGGTTATGATAACCTTTGTGATTAAGGCGGATACTTTTTTTTCTATTCTAGCAACAATGTTAAGGTGTCTGCTCTGTGCTGTCAGAGGAATGTTTTTGTGCAGCGTGCAGGAAACTGTGTATACACATATCACAGCCTGCCTCAAGAGCGTGTTGAAGTTCAGTTTCCACTTGACACGTGTCCACTGTTGCAGGCGAGTGTTTCAAGAGACCTTCCTTGTGTCACGCAGACTGAACATGAATGCCACTTTGGCCACAGGTTAGCACTGGTGAAGTGTTACTCTCTGAATAATTGAGTCCAGAGGGCTTAAGAGGTGAATGTTACAAGATGACTGGATGTGATTTGGACCTCCATTTGTGACGGGCAACCTTAAGAAAACTTATTGTCAACATTGAGATACTATCTACACACCCGATCACTGAGGCTAAGCACCTGGGTATGGTGAAGCTCTGAAAGAGCTAGCCTAGGTGCATAAATACAACTCCATGCGACTGGCCCATGTGGCAAACAGGTGAAAGGAGGGCTGAAGAAGGAATGTTGGAGCCATGGAGACAGACATGGAGCAGGGTGCATGACCCCCCCCCCCCCCCCCCCCCCCCCCCCGCCCCCAACTGTCTTTGACCAGGCGCTGGTCTCGCCTCCCCTCCCTCCTCTGTACTGTGCTACACACAAACTGGCCATTGTGAGGGGGCAGAGATGGGATTTGCACGCGTGTTAGAAAGGATTACACACAGTGCAATCAGCTCTGGGAACCAGACGCATGGCACCCAAGGCCTGAGGACGTCGTTAATCGCCGTGAGCGGAACCGTGGATACCCCGCGACCCACCGCTCCCATACCGCCACCACAGACACACTGCAAGCGATCTCAAAGCACCACAGCAAATCCGTTTTCCGTGAAATGCTCTTTGGAAACAAACAGCACAAACTACTGTGCAGTGCAGCACTTCAGAATGTCAGCTGTGATGGACCCCTTTTTTGCTTCTTGTGCCACTGTCTTTTGCCTACACCCACCGTGGTTGCATATCCATTAGCAGTCTCCATGCCATTATGTGTCACATTCCAGAACAGCTCGAGGAGGCTTGTGTTAGGGGGTCAGACCTAGGTGTATGCAGTGATAGGAGGATGGAGAATGCATGTGTTTGGTGGGGGGGTGCGCTAATCCCCTACTCCAAACTGATGTGTATATTAAGTCCCATTTTAATCCGCAGACCTGAATATGCAGCCCTATCTTGCCTAAGTGCAGCTGTGTATAACAGACTGCGTGGGTTGCAGAGAAACGGACATGAAGAAGAAGCACTGTGCATGATATACATCTGGATAAGGACAGCGTTTCTTCTGTGGGGTTACCATTGAAACAATAAAAAAGCTTTCAAGATGTAGAGAGTAGTAAATCTCTCCAGAGTCCCAGTGTAAGTGCAATAAACTTGGTAGAGGATACCAGTTTAAATCTATACCATGCAGTGCTGAGGTCACAGAGGGCATGACGCATACTAACACACAGCACAATACAAGGCGAGTACATAAAGAAATGTATTACAAAATGTTACTGTTCTTGATGCGCTGGACCATTATGTGTTCAAAGTTCCCAGTTGCAATGTATCACCAGATTTTTAACCTTGCTTTTACATTAAAAGTGGCAAACCATTCAAAGATGCGCAACCTCTTTATGTAATTTAATTCTTAGTCTTTCTTCCCAAGCTTCGCATTCCCCTCTTTTCCTCATAATTCAGGTTCAACTTCTAATAGCTATCATTTTTAACGTTGGTGCCCCCCATCCATGTTCCCCACTGTGTTTATGAGTTCCCCCCCCACACACACACGCACTCCCTTCCTCCAAGTCTACTCAAATGGTGGCCTCTTAATGTGGAGTCTTTCCCCCCCTGATCTTTATGAAGTGTGAAGTGCTGTCTGGGGCTGTTTGTTCAAGACAGTCAGCCACAGGCCCCCACTCACACTCCTCCTATCAGTGACTCTGGCAGGAATCCTCCGTCTGCCGCCATCCCTTTGGCCGCCTGCTCCATGGATGTCAGAGCTCCTGTTTGGCGGGGGGGAATGCGTGACATTTGCTCTGGAAGTGTGACTGATTTCAGGAGCACACACACAAGCACACATTAGGGGTGTGAAAAGGAAAAACTGTGCGTGATTCCACTTTTAGAAGCGCCTGCCCCAGTCCTAACCCCCCACCCCAACCCCCTTCCTTCATTCCGCTACATCTCTGATCAGAGCCGGGACAAAAGGCATGGTGTTCTCCGGGCAGAACAGAAGCTGGGCATGGATGACCTCACTGTCTTTACATGCCCCAAGACTGGGCACTGAGAATGTCAGGGACCCGACTTCTTCAAAGCCAGCTCTCTGGCATGAACAAGCTATGAGCTGCGTTTGGAATGCAGTGCAGTGGGGGTTCAGATGTTGACAGGCGCAACCCAAATGGTTTGGCTGTGTGTGTGAGTGTGTGTGTGTGTGATGGGTGTGCAAAAGAAAAAGAGTGTACTGTGTACGTGTGCAAGTGCATGTGCACATGTGAAATTGTTTGTGTGTGTGTGTGTGTTTGTGTGTGTGTGCATGTGCATGTGAAATTGTGTGTGTGTGTGTGTTTTGTATGTGCATGATGTGCATGACGTGACTGATTAGGGCACCACTGTTTGACCTGATCATTGAGATACAGTGTTGAGAACATTAGATGAACTGTGCAGTATTATATGGAGCTACACTCTGCAGTTCTGCACTTGAACACACTATTCTTGATTTATGGGAATATGTGTAAGTTCGTATACATTAAAATTAAATGGTGGTAAAGGTCAGAGAGGGAGCATCTAGTCTTAGTGTCACACATTTACACAAAGGTTTGTATTCACTGGTCTGAAAATAGCGCAAGGAAACATGACTATATGACAATAGTCTCTCTGTGCCTCCTCTTTTGACCAGCAGGCAGTGACCAAAGGGATGTCTTTGTTTTCAAGCTAGGACATCATTTTGGTGGGAGGGCAGACAGTTTGTGACTCTTGTCTTCCTGTATCAGCAGGATACGCACACACACACACACGCACACACACACACACACACACACACACACACACATACACACTGCTGTTTCTCTCAGCTTCATCAGCGGACATTGATTTACTGTGTTCACCTCTGGCTCCCTGGCAGATCCTGTGCATTACTGGAGCCTTGCTCTCCCCATCGATGAGGCAACATCAGAGGAATGTTAATCTGTATTCCCTTCACTAAGTGCGGACGGCCACTTCTCCTCGAACCAAACTATTACACGTCTGTGGAGGTGTCTCAGGATGGGGTCAAAGAGCTTCTTTTTTATTCCTCCTCATTCTTTCCTACACTTTCCTGCATTCTGTGGTTATCAACAGATTGCTCTCTTCACAACTATCTAGGCCTCTGAGCCCACATCTCTAGTTTTGGCGGTGATTGTCATTAGTGGTGGTGGATATATTTCTGTTGACTGATTGCTGATGATAAACCACTGTACTCCAAACACATAGTTTGATTTACAAGGTACAAAAGGTATTGAGGGTAGTTATGTTTTCATATAGTAAAACATAGTAATATAGTAATAAAGTACAAGAAGCCACAGCATAACATGAATGTCGTAAAGTCTGGGCATCAGGTAAGATGCGTCACAGCTTTAAGGACCTTCTTACTTTAATAGAACAAATTTTACACAAATATACACACTGAAACATATTTGAAAAATGACAGTGTTTATTGTCCAAAGAGTGACAATTGGTCAGCCACAAGTTTTAAGTTATTTGTCCATATCTCATGAGTATGTTACCAGTTTGGATTCTTCAATAAAAACCTAAACCTTTGTTTGGTTTTTCTGACCATGTGAAATATTTTCTGGTGGGTGTATTTTTATGTCTTGCTAAATTCATATAATTATACATAATAAAAGAAGAAAAGACATGATCTTTTGACATATTGATTTGAACATTGCTAATGTATAATCACTAAACAGGCTTGCCATAGCCATTTGTCAGCTGTAAAATTTTGACTTCATTGAAGACACACGCATTACTTTGCTGTCAAGATGTCACTCTACATCTCCCAATTTTTTTTTTAGATGGTCACCTGCAAATTCTTGGTTTGGTGACCAGACAGAAGTCAAGCAGACAGGCATTCAAACATAAAAGAAAGGGGCGCAGTACTTCTCAAGATACAAAAAAAAACAATTGCCTGGTTATGCAAACAAGAAACCACATTGACTTCCCTTGCTTGGCTCTAGGGTACACTTGTGGTTTTTGGTTTCTTTCTTGACTGACACTGTTACATATTTCTCCCTGTTTTCATCACCTCTTATAGGGAGTGAATTTGCTCTAGGGTTCTTGTTCCCTTCTTCCCCGACTGTGGCTGCAGTGCAGCAGTATGGGCCTAAACATATCAGCTGCAAGAAGCAGCACATTTGCCATGCAGCATTTGCAGCGCAGCACTCGATTTGATTTAGAAGTCAGTTAATCTGAATGACTGCACATCAGCTGCGGGCCGGTGGCGTGGTCCGGCATAGACACGTGTGGCACCACTTTGGCTGAGGGCCACAATCTATTTTTTCCCTGTACAGCACAGCAGAACAACAAGCTGAGGTGCATGAAAATGCCATAATAAAGTCAAAGTTGCTCATCCTGTTTTTGATTGTATTGTTCTGTCTCAGCTCCGTTGCCCAGGATGACAAATAAACCCTGGGATTTCATTTCAAATGCCTTTAATTTGACAATATTTGATGCAATTCAAAGCATTGGAAAATATTTGCAATTGGAAACCCCTGACCCCCATCCCATTCACTTATCAATACTCAACAAACCCAGGTTTGTTTTTGGTGTTTGTTCATTTTGTTTTGTTTCAAATTTGATATTTATTTTTCATGTTTGATGATAGATAATATCCTCTTTGATCAATCTGAAGATCAACATAAATTAAATATGAGCAGTTCACAAGACATGGGAAAAACATTACGATGATACATTCTGTTTATGGCATATTCAGTACAATAACAACTACATACAGGAAAAGAGGAAAGAGGAACAGTTGCTAGCATGTCTAACTAGAAGGCTGGCAGCCAGACATTGGAATGTGGAAGTATGAAGGTCCTACATATGGAAAGACCAGGACAGGGTGGATCCAAGTGTGTGGATAGTCCTGAGGTGTACAAATTGTCACATTGGAGAAACCGTGGGAAAGAAGAGTCATCCTGCAAATTCATACATTATCTGTGATTCGATGGATAGGGAGCAGCTGTGCATGGGTACGGGATTTTCCTGCCTCCACAGCTTTGTTTTTATCTCTATTTTTAGAGGGTTTTTGGGAGCATTTTGATCCTTTTTCAGTTCAGCACTAGTTCAAGTTGTCTGTTAGCAGAGGACTTGTCTCTTGGCAGTTGTCTGGTACTAAACATGCTGAGCTCTTCATTGAACCTGAATGAAACAAAATCTAAAGCTGACACTGAAGCTGTCCAGGTTTTAAGGACAGCCTTTGGTTTCAGTACAGGGCCATGTAGAAACGTACATAGAGAAAGAGGGAAGAGCAGACAGGTCAACTCAATGAATCATGCACATACGAATGGAGATATAGCCACATACATACAAATGAACACATACAAAATTAAAAACACAATTTAAACTGTCCAGTGCAGTTTCCATACTGCCATAAAGACATACATATGTTTTGGCACACAGACAGCTAAGTACTTATGTGCATGCACTCATAAAGGCGCAAGGACACACACAGAAACACACACATTACATAGATGCATTTCACATAGCTTGACACAGATCCACACACTCTCAGCTTCCTTCCCTCCCCATACTGAACTGAGTTCAGGAGGGAGACGATGAGGCATTGGCTCTTGTAATCTCTCATGCTGCAGCCATTTGAAGCCCACTGATTAAATTGTTGTCCCTCTTTTTTCAAAAACATTGCAGCTCACTGGAGCAATTATCTGCTCAGTCCTTCCTTACTGGAGCCTTCACATTCGTCCTCTCCCTTTACAGCTCGAGGAGGGCTTGGTCTTACCGTTTGTGTACACATAAATATGAGAGTGTAAATTTGACTTCTTTGCCACTGGTGGGATTTCCATGGTCTTACTGCAGAACTGATACACCCCCCCACACAGTATGGCTTGTCTGGGAGGTGGCATAGATGACAAACTCTGCAGGACACTAGGTAAGGGGAAAGAAAAGAAAACCACTGGGTTATTCTCAAAATTGAAATCCATTCAGGAGTTCAAAAATTCAAATCATAATTCAGGCTTCTTACTGAGTCCATTCTACCCAGACTTCTGACAATTCATGCTTTGTTTGCCTGTAATTCCAGTGGGGGATGCTTCTAATTTTGTCATTTGCAAGTGTTGATATGATAATATTTAAAATAAAAAACAGCACATTTCTAGAATTTCATGTAGTCACTTGTCTGTAAAGACATTGGCACATCCAACAATACAACTAAATGTTGTGAATCCTCTACCTGAGAACCATTTGCAGTTAGAAAGATATTCTTGATTAATGAGCCTCATATCAGAGTTAGACTTCTGCTGTCAGCAGTGTCCTCCCATTGCATACATTATGATTTTGTTTAATATTTTTGCTTACTGAAAATTGTGTTATTTGAATTGTGCTCACTGCCAATTGAATGCTGTTTTGACACAAGACCTGAATTCTCAATGCCATTGTGGCCCTACCGCTGCATGGTTTGTCTGAACCGTTGGATTTTGTGTTGACCGGAGGGGTTCATAACCTTTCACAGTGCACTGGGGAAGAGACCTGCCAGACTTATCTCAATGGGGTCTGAAAATAGTGGTGGACTCCTCTAGTATCTCGCCTTTCAAATCACCTTCGCAAAACACGTCAACACTCCACGCCCACTTCCCCACAACCCTTATTCTTAAACATTGTCTTGCTCGAAAAAACCCAAGAAACAAAATGCACTGAATACAGAATGCCTTTTGTTTCCTGCTTATTGTAGGATAATTCGATTGCCTTTTCAAAGACTCAATTAACCAAAAAGAAGCCATTTATGTCTTCTTTTAAGTTGCCATTTTCTTATATTCACTTTGTCATTAGTCCATTGAGCAGCAGAAGTGTTTGCAGTGTCTGCTGGAAGAAAATAACATGAAATAAACTTTAAAGGCTTTCACACGCTGAACGAAAAGGAAAATGCAAAATGCTGAGCATAAATTGGAGAGTCTCGGCAACAGTCCAAATGATTTTGTATTAAAATACGTCCTTCTTGACTCTTAAGACTGTCTTCGCACAGCTCTACTTTCGCTCGTGAATCATGCTTTGTTCGAGTCGGAGGGAGAAAATAATTAAATCTGACTACCATAGACAGCTCTCTCTAGCATTTTAATTAAGAAGCAGACTGGAAATCCATAGCATGGGGGAGATAGCTCAGAGACAGACAAAGGCAAGATGTTTTATTGGGTGGTTTATGCGATTCAGCTCCTCTCTGTGTTTTCTGACAGCACTGCAGAAGTGCAGCGGCCCTGCACACATTCCATCAGGGCTTTCCCAGATGCCTCTGCAGCTCTTTCTCCTTTCCTATAAAAATTAAGTATTTTGTGAGTCGTGTGTGTGTAAAGTGTGCATCACGTCGGCTTAGGGGGTACCAGGGGAGGCCAGGCTCTGGCAGCTGAAATCCATCGCTGGAGGAGATAAATCACTGCTGGCAAATCCAGGCAGCGACCACAACAAAATGAAGAGAGAGATGGAAATGGAACAGGAAACAGCACAGAAGTGACAAGGCTAATTCAGATTGTCAAACATTGACAGCACACTTGCAGTATATAAAAGTGCAATTTCCCAGCACAGGTATGAAACTACAGTATGGAACAAAGTCCAAAATAGCACCTCCCAAGTTATTCTCTGGCTACTGGCAGGAAACAAATATTCTGAAGTCATAATACAGTAAATTACATCTGTTAAATATGGCTGATTTTTATATGCTGCTGTTAATTAATACACTCCGTATCTCAATCGTTCACAATGTTACCCACAATGCACATTTGTGTATGTACCTGTGAATGTCTTACTCTGAAATTATGGGGTGAAAGGGTTTCCTCCCACTCCTGACTGCCAACACACATCCTCTGGAGGATTATATGAATTTACTAAATGTGAAATTAATATCTTGCTGTGGGGATCCAGATTTTGAGAGATTTATGCATATTTGCTTCCTACCCACTGCATATTTAATGTTGCAGGGCAGCTTCAAGCTGTTTATTTACTCTGTGTATAGGTACAGGAGTGCAAGGACAAAGAAGTCAGCAATGTGGCTCTTAATAAAGTTGTTTTTTTCTTGCATAATCCTGCTGGAAACTAGTTAGTGCTCACTGAATGCAAGACCAGGGAAGGAGTGCCTAAGGAGGTGGTGCCTAAGAATGTTTCTACACAAGACACTCAGAGGCATATGAAGGCATCTGTTAAAAAAACCACCTAGAAATTATAATGAAAGCAACAAGCCAGCACAACAACATTACTGGAAACCTATGAATGAAGTAGGTTTGTGCACGACTCTCTGGTTTGCTGCAGCTCAGTGTTACATATCAAACGTTTTAGGATGGGATGTCCTCTAAAACAAGTTTTTTTTTTTTTCATTCAAAAAACTGAAAATACTAACCAAATGAAATATCTCCTTATGCATTTGGTTCATCTAAAATTATGTGCCTCCTTTTCTCCTGAACTTCTTACTTGAAACAAATTGGTTCCTTGAATCTTGAACAAATCTTGGCACACAAGCACGCTACTGTGAAAGCAACTCTAATAACTGAATGGAGAAGTACTGATTAGAATGGTTTGCTCACAACATATTCAACATATTCACTGAATATCATAGTGTAATGGAATATTGCATATGGAATGGGGTAGTAGTTAAGTAATTTGTTTACCTGGGCAGAAGGCATTTAAAGTGGCTGACAGCTGTTCATTTCTGCTTAATGAATGCACCGCGCGTTGGTGCAGGGATTACACATCAGAAAAGATTGGCAGTCAGGACATTTCTGCAATATGGCCCCAGCAGTACATAGAAGTGAGAGGAATCTCTGCGCACAGCCACTCACATCTAGACGAGACGCACTGAATGTGGAACGAGGCATGCGTTCTGTAGCCCAGCCTGGGAAGGGGAGGGGGACCTATAAAGAAAGGAAACACGGAGTGCTTTATATCCCAAATTGATTTGATTTTATAAAGGTAGTCTGAGCCTATGTAATGGAATGTGGTGTCAGTACAGCACCAACCTCCCCATTTCCAGGCTGCCCTAGCCTTCCACACGCACAAACACACACACACACACTTTGATGCCTGGCAGTGCTGAGTTACATCTGTTAAAATGTTACGATTCCCCTACTCCTGCAAACAGAATTACATTTTTCAGTTGGTCCAAATGCATGAGTTCATTTTTAAAGAAAGCAAGGCTAACTGCTCCCGTTGTGCTTGTGTACCAGTTCAAATTACATACATAAATGTACACAAAGGGCTGACTCAAGTCTATGGTTTTTCATCATCATTGTTTCATTGTTTTGGTTATAACTGATTTTGTCAGCCATTGGCAACAGATGTATAGTCCAAGAATGATAGCAATAACATACCACTACATGAACATTTAACCCCAACCCTTTCCTTTCAAAAGGATGGTCAATTAACACCATTCACTATTTTTCTTGACATTATAGTTTGAACACCCAAATATGAGCACATCTTCTCAGTCAAGATGGAGTGAACAGGAGTGTCTTACCTTTTTACTTCAGACACCTTAGAAATTATACATCTGACCTATAGTAATTCCTCTGTTCATTGCATACAGCAGTAATAAGAAGAGGATTAACAAGATTTACGTTTTCTTAAAATAATAAAAACCACACCATTTCACAAAAAAATAATCTAAATGGATTATGGATTATGAGCTCATAAGTAACTACAAGAAGCTATTTAAAAGTGGGGCTTTATTTTGTTTTTAATTCCTTTATTGGAAAAATTGTAACACTCTCAAGCTACTCAACAACTGTAATTATACATCAAATCTTAGTTCATATTTATGAATAAACTGTACAGAGATTGTCCTATGTGTATGATAACTTTAAATGAACTATTACCCATATGATCTCTTTCCCAGCATTGAGTCTAGTCTATGGATTATTACACAGTTCCCATAATATGCTTTTCTAATACATATTCAAATGGAAGTCATTCAAATGAGCTTTGCTGTAAATTGAGAACCTTCATAGCATGACTCTTACTGTCACAGTGCTGGGAAAAACTGTAGCTTGCAAAAAGCTGGGATAATATGTACTGCCATATGGTCAACTGCACGGGTGTTTATTTCAAGTTCCTAAATTGGAATAAAATACAGGTGAATCCCGTTCCTTTTAAGCCTGTCAGTTATAAAAGCGGAGGAGCACTACAGTCAAACTGCAACCGCAGTCTCTGAAAGCCAGACTTTACGCCGGTAGTTTACTCCTGCAGTCCCCACTCATACAATCCAGACCTGACCACTGAACAGAAGGGGATTAAAGAATTCTTCACTTCCCACTCCGGACTGCTCTTATGCCTCCCAATCCCTAATTAACTTGTCACTCACTCCTTTTTCAAATGGGATTTAATGGCTTCTTTGGTGGGAGCCCTTTAGGCGATGGTCGAAGCGTGGGACTTCTGTACTCTCTCACAGTGAGGCTCTCATTTGGTTAAATCCAGGTGGTTAAAGGTATTTCCTCCAAGGAAAAGTATATCTCTTTCTCAAAACAAGGTTTTGTACAAGGGGTTGTACTGTACTGTCTAAAGCTGCGACATGTAAGACTGTTGTCCTCCTGATATACATCTGGGTATGCTTGGTTTTGAATAATTGATAATAATCACATAAACTTTACCCCTTCCAGATTCTTCAAAAACTACTTGAATAGCTGCAAGACATTATCTCACACTGTTCTCCTGTACAAGATCATTTTCTCAGTTTTGCTGATGTATACCGGATATGAAGATGAAACAGGCTGCCACTTCTGTGTAACAGCATCATTTCCTGGCTACAACAAAGCAGTACACTTGA
This sequence comes from Megalops cyprinoides, assembly GCF_013368585.1. Taxonomy (NCBI): domain Eukaryota; kingdom Metazoa; phylum Chordata; class Actinopteri; order Elopiformes; family Megalopidae; genus Megalops; species Megalops cyprinoides. The sequence goes on along the minus strand of NC_050584.1, from coordinate 36,261,835 downwards.
TTTCATACCGCTATCTACCAAGCAGATTTTAATCCTACCTGGCAATGCAATTTCCTCCACCTTGAAAATGTAGACACTACAACTAAATGTTTTTCTTCCTGTTTTTTCTGTTAAGGTTTGCAGCTCCCAGCTTCACCAAAAATGTTCTTTTTCTCTGGCAACTTTCCAGCTGCAAGTCCATTGGCCTCCATGTTCTCTCTTTTCTGTGTCTTGTGTGTGTGATTTTCCTGGGGCCAACCAGCTCGCAGGGAAAGACACAGTCTAACACCAAGTCAGTTGTTATGAAAACCTTCAGCCAATAGGAACATGTGTACAGGTCTACATAACCCATTTATGTTACTTATATTGCCAAAAGTCAAATGTGAGTGGATTAATAACATAACTGTGCTATTTTGAAATAGGGCCAAGAATGTTACATAGGACATATCCTGTTCAGTGGGGGAGGAATGCAAAACCTCAGCTTCAGAATCCATACAGCATAGAAGGAAATCAATAGAAAAATAAAAGACACAAAAATAAGATCCAGAAGAGTATTCAGGGAAGGATCAAAGTTTACTCATATGCAATGTCTGGCATTGTTTTCCTTCTTTGTTGGGCCAACATATCACAGTCTACAGTACTATTTAAACCATAAGTAATAAACATGCCCATTAATCCTAAATTGCACATTAACCACCTTGCCATCTCAAAATGAGTTTAGACTGGATTATGCCGAATTGTCAGAAAGGTCAAATAAGATTCAGACTAATCTTAATTAATGTACAGACTACTGTGCTTTCCCATTAAAATGAACTGCTCAGCCATACAGATAACACAAAAGAGGATAAAATGCTTTAAATCAGATGAAGAGGCACAAAGTCATTGCCTTGTGCATCATGCACATGGCTCATATGACCTCAGATATCCCTCTGAAAAAGCTTTGCAGTTAAATTGCCAGGCTCATCTTACCATTCCATGATAGCTAATAACAGTTTTTATGAATTTGACAGATATCGAGAGAATTTCACTGCTATGAAGCAAAAAGGCAGCATATAACTGCTATTGGTTTCTCAAGCTCCAAAGAGACTGAAAATGAAAATAAGTTGATCTTAGCAAAACAAGTAACAAACAGAAACACCCAGATGAAATATATTTCTTTCATATACCCTTGCTCCCTGTGCGATATTACTGCTTACTGTTTTTCCTCTCTCTGTGATCAAGCCAAACATCACTCTGTGATTCAGCTGGCTCCATAAGGCTGCTTTTCTTCCATATGCAGTGCAGCAACATGCTGTATATCAGCATTGTATTGTAATGAGGTCACAGCATTTGGGTGACAGTAGTGAAAGGTTTTCAGGTTTAGCAAACAGTATGTCCAGAATTACAATTTGTATGACAAAAAGCAGTCTTTTCTCTGTTTTAAAACCCAGAGATGACCAATCAGAACCCCAGTGAAAATCTGCTGTTACACTTCTGAATCAGTTCAGTTTCTTCCAGTACCTCATAGTCATGGACAAGAAATCCGATCTTGTGTCTCGTCTCTTTTTTTTTTTGGGTCCAAGAATTGCATCAGAGAAAAAAATTCTCCTCCGTGCTCCAACAGCAGCCTTGTGGTACCTTGCCCCCTAGATTGAAGCTTTGATATAATTTTTTATTGATTTCTTGTTGACCTCCTATGAAGTAGTCATCATTTTGTAATACACTCCACACGTTGCCCTAATGAAATCAATGTTCTTCTGTGAATGGTGCTTCAATAAGACCCAGGATCTCAGCTCTGCAAGGAGATGTGTAAGCACATGATCCAAATCTCTGATGGGATTTTCTGGTTTCAATAGAAAAAATGTAAATGGTGATTTGAATTTGTAACTGAATTGGTAACTGATATACTTTTTGGTAACTCAATTTCTGCTGCCAGGAATAAAAGAGGGTGTTAATTTTTGTTGTTGCTTTATTCTGGTTTATTGAATATATGTTGATTTTTGATGGATGAATTGTCCAGACACTTTAGAAAAAGAAAAATGCCTGAGATTTTTTTTTTTAAGTTTAGGTCATTTTATTTATTTATTGCTTGAAAATTGACTGTTTTCACTGATTATTTGATTTGGTTGGCAACACAGGTCATAAGAGGTCTGTTTTCATATCTCCAAACAATGCTGTATCTTATACCATATAGCTGTGTGTTTTTTTGTCACAACATATTCACTGCTATTGTTTGAAAAGCTACATGGGAGATGTGTGCTAAAACTCTAAATGAAATTGGAAAAAGCTAAACTAGCTGCATATTAGAATCTCCTGGTTTTGTGATGTCTTTTTGTCCTATTGAGTCATAATGATGATGTTCAGGCTTCATGTCCTCATTGCTTTGCCATTCTGTTTGTTATGTTTGAAAATACTGACTAGTAAGTCTATGAGCACACCTATCTATGGGGTTTTCTTGATAATACAGAGTAACTATTGTCCAAACATTATTACTCCACCTCAAACAGGCTCACATCAGCTTCTTTGGAAAAATAAAATTTTCCATGTTGCATCATTCAAAAACAGCCGTTATGTAATGTATGTACAATGTTGTGTTGGTTACCACTTGGGAAAGTGTATATATACAATGACATGTTTAATGCATCATTACATTTCTTGCCAATCTGAATTAAACGTGGATAATACCAGACAGATACTAAGCTGAATTACCAATACTGGATAAAACAGTGAATGTAAGTGTGTTTCAGATTGATCTGTGCAGGCAACACAAACCTTGTCCCAAAAGTGTGTGCTTATTCCAAGTAAGTTCATGGCCTCATTATTCATAGCAAGTCTCTGCTACCCATGTATATAGTATGTGTATGACTAATATGTTGTGATAAAGTCCCAACTGTGAATGAAATATGTTTTGAATGAAGATTGGTACAAATGCTGTAATATATCAGCAAATCCAAGTTATTCAAAGGTAAATTTATTAACAGCAATATATGGTAATTCTCAAACTGTGACTCCCAGTAAATAAGGATGGAAAGAAAGTATTATGTCTGAATATTGTGCAGTATAATACATGCTCCTAAATCATGGGACAATGCTATAATAGAAAAGGGTGCCTTGCCCAGATCTAATAAATTGGCTTGTGGATATTTCCATACTGCATTGGAGGTGAATCGGTAATCCCCATTGTTCCGCCATCTGAGGATGCCACAGAGAAGGGCTTTGTCAGAGGAAAACGATGCCCTTTGTGTGTGAATAACACTCTCCGCTGCAAGAAATAGGGTTAGATCAACAAATAGACAGCAAACAAACTGACATTCATGAACACCAAAAGGGCCAGTAACAACATACTATGCGCGAGGCATGATATTTATATGAGAGTGAGATTATAGACCTGTGCGTCTGGCTGTGTTAAATCTGTCAGCCACTCAACGGCAGGGCACGGGAGTCACCTTTGCAGAAATATCGAGCAGCAAATTTGTGGACGCTGCGAGGATGCCGGGCCTGATCAACAGCCCACGAGGCAGTCAAAGTGATTCCTTCTGCAGACAACACTACTCAGAAAGGGTGGCTTGATTCCACTGACTGTATTCAGGTCTGCCCCATCTGTAGACAGAGACATGCTCACCCAGACAATAGGAAGTGGCACAGCACAGTCACTAGATGTACTGGGATACCTCACAAGCAGGAGATTCTGTATGAGAGCCAGAATAGCTTCATAGGACCATAATTTGTTTGGAGGTGATTTATGAAATGGATTTTAAACAACAGAGAAATTTTTATATCATTTGTAATATTATGTACAGCATGTTGTACATTATTACACAGCATTGGTTTCTCAGCACATTATCTCAGACAAACATGCATGGGCAGATACTATGGTGTCCTGGGAGTGGAGGAGCAAATAAAGATTGAAATTGGCTTAGGAAGCATGCAAATGATTTGGCTATTTTGACCAGGACCCTACCACCACAAAACAATTTCTTAAGATGATTTTGTTGTTTTGTTGATGAGATATGATGAGTCGCGAATTTTGACAAAATATTATACCCTGCATTGCCAGTTGACAATCCAGATTGATAACTCTGGAGAGTAGATGTCTTCCTGAATAAGATGTTAGATGCTTGGCAGCCAGCTACACAATTTATTTTTTACTACCATGCCCACATGTGCCCACTGTTATATTCAAAATAAGAGCACTAACATTAGCTCCTATCAGTATTAGAATGTGTACAGTCATTCAGTGATGATGCCATGGTAATAGCCACACACTTTTATTAATACACATGCTGTTTGCGCACACATGCACATGGCCACTAAATGTAGTGGCAAGGGCATCCGGGCCAAAAACTCACCAGTGAAAAACAACAGTGTGTAATATGAAGTATGAAGTGGACATTTCACCCTCTACCACAGTGATGGCATGGTTCACCCCACATTAATAATCTCCTGGTCAGCGAAAAAAGAAAAAAATGTTTCTTAGCAGATAGGTGAGGTAGGGATTAGAACATAAACAAAAAAATATAGGGCAATACAGGGAACAAAAAGGGAACAAAAAAGCCAAGTCTGAGTATTTTAAGAGAGGGGATTTAGCTGACAGGTTGACAACAGGCTACTTATTAAGAGATAAGACAGGTCCACTGTCTGTCCGGATTTCGGTACTCCACCCCAACCCCCTGCTCAGTGCCACTTCCTCACTTCCCCCATTCCCCCCATCTCATGAAGGGGGCTTCTTTATGGCAAGGTTTCAAAGCACCTGCAGATTGAAGGTTATGCTCAGGTCTCTGCCACATTACTCTGACACTGTAGAAATATGGTCTTCATGTTGAATCTAAGAGGGGGGGGGGGTGTACGGAGAGGTGTCTGGTTTAGGAATGTGTCACTGGACATGATACAAATTGGGTGTGCATAGTTGAGAAAATATTCTCAATGTGGAGATAGCATGACAGTGCGATATTCAACAAGAGACAGTGGAACATGAAAAGTTAAACTTTAAGTATCAGGAAAAGGTTGCCTTTGGGTAATATGTGATAGACTCCTATCTTGTCTACTGTTGCTTCACTCAAAAAATGTGATGACAACTACCCTTTGCTTTTCTTGTGATGTGGGTTGTGCAGGGCTCTCAGTTTGCACCCAACTGAGAGAGAGTGAGAGAAAGAGAGAGAGAGAAGGAGAGAGAGAGAGAGAGAGACAGAGAGAGGGGGTGGGAGGGGGGCTACAGGGAAACTGGAGGAGAGAGGAGAATGAAACGGCAAGCGTGAAAAATGAAAACCAAAAACTGTGTTGACTGAGAGAGTGCTAAAGAGGAGCGGGCGAATGGCTGCACTGTTAATGAGTTCTCACAAAGACAAAGCTGCTGCCCTTCACAGCAGACAGATACACAGGGGGACGGGGGCACCATTGCTGGGATTCATTTTGGGGGATTTTTTTTTTCTTTCTCGCCAACAAAAAGCAATTACGACACAGTCCCGGCAAATTGGGTGCCAGCCAGATACCTCTCTCACCAGAGAGAAAAGGGGTGAAAAGATATGAGCAGGAAAGATGGAGAGGACCCTCAGTAACTGAGGGAGGACAAAGAGAACCAGATGGAGAGGGAAGGATGGGGTGTGGAGAGGTAGAGACGGGCATGTTGAAGCCGCTGAATCATTAAACATGACTGCGTCTGAGTTCAATCAGGTAAAAGACATGGCTCGAATCATTCACACACTACATCATGTTCATATCACTGAGCAGAACTCTACCATGGTAGAGTGCATTGCTACAGGGACACATAGACATGTACTGTCAGATTATTGCTGAATGGTAGAAATTACAGTATGGATTATTCATTACTTGGATGGTTATCAAAGGGTCAATGCTACTACAGGCATACAGCTGCAGTTGATTACAAGTAATGCTACCATTGATATCTGGAACAGCATACAGAAATACACAGATCACCACTGCTCTAATGAGAATAAAATATTGTCTGAGATGTAAACCATTGACTAATTAGAGAAATGGTACAATTATTGAGCCACTTTCATGCTATATTTCAAAGCCACTTAGATTTTGAACGTTTTCCTTTGCATCTACAATATCTATTTGTAGCTTCACATTTAGTTTAATCTCATTTATAAGAATTATTTAGGTAGATTTACCAAGCACTGGAAGTGTTTAGGTAGACGTACTAAGCATACACAGTTTGCCTTATGCCAAGCTTACACTGCACATATCTCATACAGTACAAGTTAAACCAAGAGTTGGAGTTCATTATCAGTAAGGCACATACATTGACTGATATAGACTTTCATAGAGAAAGGTGGCAGTCAAAAGATTTTGTCAAGTCAAAATGTAGAAATAAGAAATGTCTATGTCTATACTTTCTATTTCTACTTTCTAGATTTCTATTCTTATACCATGTCTGCATTTGAAATAGACATCTGAAAAATGATTTAGCATAAATGGTGTTTTCATTAAAAGGGTGCACAAGTAACACTAATTCAGCTATGTTTTATTATTTCTGAATAATTGATTCTTCAACATGATAAGTATGTCTAAAATTGCATTTGATTGCACAAAATTCCTTAAGACACTTAAAATTCGTCAGACACCAGTTTCCCCCACGATACAAGAAGACTGGTATCAAGCGTTAATTTTAGGGTTACTTTTCCTGTTTTTACTAACACCTTTCAATAAAAGGAAAACCATGCTCAATTTATGTGCTTATGACATTTAATATGCAACATATTGCTCTCTTGCTTTTTCTCTCACATAGATACTCACACAAACAGGCAGTCAGTTTGCTTGACAGCCATTTCAAGATTATGGAAATAGCAGTGTGTAACTGACAGATGTTTTTGCTTTAGCTCAGTATGAAACAAACTTAAACACAAAAGTAAATTGGGTATAAAACCACAAACCTCCAAATGTGCAATCGACTGCTCCATGTTTCATGTTAACTTTTAACAAAGTGCTAATTGATTGGTACCTCACGCAATTGTTCCCTTGATAGTGAACTGGAGCCCCTGAGCGATTTCTCTCCAGCTCCAGCCCTTTACTTGTATAGTCTCGACATGACTCTCAGCACTGTTGTCAAACAGACAGCCATGCTCCTGCCGGTCAACACGTTTCTCCACTTAGGCTGAGAGCTTCAGCCACCCTCTACTTTGCCATTGTTGCTCGTTTTGATCAGGCCATCATGTGCCCTCTGTCTCTCTGTGCTCGCAGGGTTGCTGCCATGCAGAGCCCCTCACTTTGCCTGATTATGCAGGGTTAGGGACAGAAGATTTCTGACATGTTTTGAAATTGGTCGGGGCATCCTAAAGCACTCATAAGCTCCCAAAAATGTAATTTTGAAGACACTCTAGACCCTTTCACATAATAGCTGACTCAAGCCTGCATCTCCTTTCATCGTTTTTATTAAAAATGGTCAGGAGGTCAGAAGAGATACAGTAAATCTCAGAAAAGTCATTACCAAGGGCGCGTGATAAATAACCGGTGTCCAAAAAACATTTCCCTCAGGAGTCGATTATCAGAGGAGACCTTTGGATGCTCATTATATCATATGAAATTTTGCAAACTAATTGTTTATTTGAAATCACAGTTAACCATAGTTGTCATGCTCAACAGCACTGTCCTTGAGTCTCCAGAAAAGTGTAGTTCTGTAGGAAGCTAAGGTTGAATGATTTTACATCAAATATCCCCTTTGGTGTGAATTCCCCTGTTAAGTGAAGAGACAATGCTCCTTCTCAAGATGAGCTGAGTTTAAGCAAGTACAATAAGGATAGAAGGGGGAGAGGAAGTGAAATAACAGCGACTGCTGCAGTTTAGCAGCATGTAGGAAGTAATTTAAAAATAGCCTTCATTTAAAATGGTGTAGATAGTTGATAAAGCAGACCTTTTTTCATTGCTTTAATGAGCTCCGGGCCACTTGTTTTATTAGTGTAGATAGAGACTTTGCCCAGCTTTAGTAATTAGGCACTGAAAGGGTTCCATTAGAATTTTTCCAGTCCAGTTAATATATATTTACTGGGCTTGTGCGGGAGTATGGTGGGGTGGCAATATAGGGAACTCAGTTCAGTCATGATTTTCAGTACTAAACGGGATACTGTCGCTCCTTTAAATATCCACAGCTGATTATTAAACTAGTGCCGTTACAGAACCTGTGGATCGATTCATGTTTTCTCCCTGCAGTATGAGTCATGCAAGTTCTTCAACGCTATTTTCACAGTAAATATGACCTATTAATCTGGCTGGTATGTTAGTTATCACATAATACTTTGAATGGCCTTTTCTGAATGAAGCAGAGAATTGGGGCTGACACTGTTAGCAGTTTTATCACACAATTTTGGCCCGAAATTCAAATGCAAAAGAGGATGTTGAAAAAAAGTTCTCCATTTAAACAGCCTACCATTGTTTATGCTCGCTGAACTGCTTTCACACTACTTCTCTGCAGGATAAGAACACATTTGCTCCCCCCAGCACTTTATGTGAGGATCTCCTGGTGACCACGTACTTGTGAGAATTTGAATTGCAGTGTCCTGCCCAATTGCAGCTCTTGGGTACCCTCAGTACCTTGGCTAGATTAAAAAGAAAAACAGCATGACAAATTAATGTGATTATACACTATGGTAAAGTTATTATGGTATAATGTACAGTAATGAGCAGGTTTTGCTGCTGGCCATTTCCTTTACAGTCGCACTTACCTAAAGACAAAAAAAAAAAAAAAAAAACCCTTGATAGATGGCTTTGAGAGCAAGGGAGTGCCCTACCTGTCTCTCAGATGATGTTAGTTGGTGAGAACATGAATATGAAATGCAGCAACAAAGGGGTACAGAAGTGAATTTAATGAAACAGAACTTCCCTGGATCGCCTTTGTCAGGAACTGACACGTAGCTCTTGGGTACTGGTAACTAAGGCTCAACTGCTGCAGAGACACAACGGAGTTCCCACAGCCAGACCCATAGCTATGCTTTACATATTTCAGGCCCACAGAAAGAGACAGTTGCGATGACCACATCAGATACCATGCTGTTCTGTTCCCAGAGGAGCATCGCGTGCAACCGTTTCTTTGTCATGGCATTTGAACAAGAGCAGTGCAAGGCACACCTCATGCAAAGCACAACACTTAAAAACAGGCTTTCAAAATTGATTGGATTTTACTGTTCCTGAAACCAGCTGGCCAGGGATTTAATATGAATTGGTCTAAATCTTCAACCCCCACCCATCACACATCAGAGGAGCAGATGCTTCCAGCAGTGTCTAGCACAATGCAAGGCATGGGGGGGGGGGTTAGTCAGAGGGAACGAAAGTGATGTTGGGGCTCCCCCTATGGACCAATGCCAATGTGAGGAGAGACACACAGAAAAAGAATGGGAAAGTGAGAAAGGCAGAGAAAATATGGATATTTGGATATCTGTGCAGGTAGACAGACATACATGATCACACAACCTTCGCCCACCTACCTGTGAGGCAACGAAGAGATGGACATGAATGAGTGCACAGTAAGAGATGGCGTAGTGATGGGGAGAAGATGGTGTGAAGGTGCACAGGGCTTGATTTAAAATGGTCTGCAATATTGCAGCTGAGAAATTTCCTCTTTGAAACCACAAGGGGAGAGATCATTAGCCTAAGTTTACAATCCCAGTACTATCCCAATAACATGGTTAGCTAAGACACTTTGTATGGAGATACAACTGCATTAAACGCATTAGAAAACTGGAAAAAAAAAAAAAAACAAGACGCAGAGGAATATTCTCAGGATGAACTCGTATTATTGTGGTTGACTGGAATACTGGGGTTCACTGATGCCTATAAAGTGAATGAATTCAAACCACGTGTGGGAATATGTAACCCATGTGCTGTGGTATGTTGTAAAGAGGATTCTTGCCAGGTCCCCTGGCCCCTCTTCCCTATCCTGCATGTCAGAAGGTCAGGCATTTTACCATTAACCTCCACTCACCCCCGATAACCCTAAAAGGCTCCATGCTCCAGCTCCTGTTGTCTCATACAACTCATGTTAGCCTAGAGTCCAGGTAATGGAGCCCTAGGGATTGGCATTCTAAACCTACATCAGGGCTATTGTCAAGTTTTCAAAGCATCAGAAGGTTACCAGAGGCTTGGTTCATACAGTGCTGCTTATTTTAAGTATCAGTCTCTGCTCTGTGAGCAGAGCAATGTCAGAGGCTCAGACAGCACAGCGAAAGATTTCATCCTGCCAGCTTCCAGCTTTCAGGGAATTTTTGAAAAGAGGGCAGATGATGCATACGGGCACTGCCAATCAAGAGCCAGATAAACGTTGAAAATTTTGCATGTGCTTGCGTGAAATTTCCCGTTGCCTGGCTGTGCGCTTTTAATCCTAGGGTACACCTCAGCATGTTTGACTGATAGGACCTGACTGTTGCATGCAAATCAGGATTGTTTTGAGGCTCCGCCTGCCTCCCGGATTCAGCAAGAAAATAAGATAAGGCTAATCGTACAGCAGTTTGACCCATTTTAGATATCACTGTGTGCCAGCTTAATGAATGCATGAGTGCTGGGTCCTTTCTAAAGTCTATCATATATTTTACTTTTTTTTTTTTTTTTTTTGGGGGGGGGGGGGGGGGTGCAGTGACTCTGAAGTTCACTTGGCTAAAGAGAAGCTAAATTTACTGTTTCATTGGTGCAATGCAGTGTGCTGACAGTAAACCTGCAGACTGATCAAACTGCTGTGGAGGAGTAATGATGGCCTTCCCTGTAGAGCACAGAAACACAGAGGATTCAGCACCTGTATAAATAATGCCCACTGATAGCTGTCAAACTCAGGCACTTCCAACTTCATTGATATACTCAGTCACACAGCTGTCTGAGTACTGCATATGTGGTCAAAAGAGACCTTTTCAATGCTGTCCCTTACACAAAGACACAGGTCAGGGATTTGTTCATCTATACACATGTAAAATGTGACAGATGTGCAGCTTGAAGTAGAAATGTAGTGGTATGGTACTAAAGGCACTTCAGTACATGTTGGACTTTGATTGTTATATTTTTCTTTAGTTTCTAAACCCGTGGGAATGTGTTTAGTATGGGGTTAGCAGCCCCATCTTCTCAAGCAAGAGATCCTATTATACTGAAATGCACTACAGTGGCTTCCTTGTGCATTTATGAAATGACAGCTAAGATAACTCCCTCTCACACACCATCCACAGATATCTTCCCCTGGTATGGTTAGACTTTATACTGTTTTCAGGGTACCAGTACAAACAGTTACTTCGTTGTGCGCTGATACAATATGAAGTGGCTAACCTTATTATCCTGTCTGTAGAGCCTCCAGCAGGAAAGTTAACATGTCAATAGTCTGTGGAATAAGAGAACATTGCTCTTATTAATGGCATCCTCGCCTCTAGCCTTACATGAGGCAATAATCCCAAATAGTTGATAGTGCACAAGCAGAAGGAACAAGCAGCATTACTGATGAGAACAAGCCTGTAAACCTTTCCTTTTCTTTATCTTCTCAAGGATCTCTCTTCTTCTTGTGAAGAACACATCACACACATTCTCATAAGGTGTTCTGCCAGCTTCTGAACAGCCAAGTGGTTGGATCTGGTTGATTCGGCCGTAGGATTTTTGTAAGAGCAACTCTGTGACGTTTCATATGAACACGCTTCATCAGCCTCTTCAATTAATACAGGATTAATTCAGTAATTGTATTACGGAATCTTAATTAATTCTGTAATCTTATTATCCTTATCGTGCTGTAAGGATCTTACTTAAAAGCAGACTCTGTCTCTCCAAAGGGATTTCCTACACAAATGTATCTGTAGTGGAAGCGGATAGGCCTCTGCCCCTGTTATATGAAGTCCATTTTCACACAGCTAGACTTTAACATTCATGAAAACAACATGTGCTCCCACTTGTACCTTGCATATTTAGTTTGTAATAATCAAAAATGCATGAATGTTGCTGGAAAATGCACATGGGTCCCCTTGATCTTCAGGTGCATCTGGAGAGGGGCATTCCCAGCACAGAGCGCTTTGTAAAACCAGAACGCATGCTGCATGGATGTCATCAAGCCAAAATATGAAATTTTAAACATTATTTTAAACATTTTCATGAAGTTGGTATTTTACTATATGATATGTTCAGAGATGATCATCAGAGATGATTGGTTTAGATTTAATCTAAATGCACTGTGCCTTCTTGTAAACTTGTAAAAGGAAAGTTTTGCGGTGTTTTTTGGCAGCATTTTTCTTTCATGTTAGCGATGTGACACTGTGTGAGATCCTAAAATACATATTGGCTAAAATACAAAAGGACATTGGGGTCAGACTGAATTTGGGTTTTTGTTTTTTAAGACATAATGGGCCTTCCCTGATTGAGTCGGTAGAGGATATACTATATATACCCACCAAATCTGTTTTTGTACTTTAGGTGTGGTTTTACAGCACGACCAATATGCAATAAACTCAGCAGACAACTTGGTGGAAGACAGATGATGAATGGAATAGAATATATGTAACACGGCAGCCTTTGCCATCTGCCTTTGGCCACAGTGCGACCCCTGGCCCGAGTCAGTTCTGTCTGAGGGCTCAGCGGTTCCTTCTCATTTCTTCTGGTCGAAGCGACCCCTAACTGATCCCAGATGGTCCTAGAGAGGATGAGCTCATTCTTCATTCGTGATGTTGCTGATAAATAAAGAACACATGCTGATGATTCTTTTGATTTTCTCTTTCTATCCGTGGCCCCATAAATCAGAGCGGCCCATGAGCAAGCCTTCAGACAAGTCTTTAGCAGCGGTCCGGCGTGTTGCGCGTGTAGCAGGAGAGACAAGGATTTCCGTCTCCTCCATCCATGCATGTGGAATTGCGCAGTCCTTGTGTTTACACACAGCTGTTGTTCTACAATCTCTCTCCCCTTTCTGCTCAGGTCTTTTCCACCATAATGTGTTTCCAGAACCTGACAAGAGAAGAAATAAGGTCTTGGCTGTACTTTTGCCAGGACCCAACAACAATGAACCTCGAAGGGAGTAAGACACAGGGGTGCCACACAGAATGTCAATATTCCCAAGGACTTGGATCGAGGTATGTGTTCAATATCAAAACTACCTGCTCCAAGGGTGTATGTTGAGCAGGTATCAAAAAAAATGAGAAAACACCAGGAGAAAGGTCAAACCCTGATTGCAAGGTGAATGTAAATGCTGCTGTGGAACTCCCCATTTGTGTTGTTGTTTCATATTAGTCAGTGGAGGCTGTGTGGAGCCCTATTAATTACATATGTGTTCACTAATTTCCTGCTTTAGATTCTGAGTCATTTCTTCCATGAAGCAGCCTATTATTAATCAGCTCAAGTGCTTGTCGCTAGGTATGGTGTGAACGACAAAACAAGCCATGAGGGAAAATACTGATATGAAAAAACAGCAGAGGGAGGAATGAGTAAATATTATGATTGGCGGTTTTCCGGGGTGCCTGTGGAATTGCACCTGCATAACAAGGAGGTTAAGTGCAGTTTAGAAACTGTCCGTTAACCTACCACATATTAGCGTTCCCACATCCCGGGAGCTGACAGTCGGTGTGGGAGTTTGACGAGGAAAAGGCTCGCTCCGTCTTCTTGCGGCTCATGCAGGCAGCCGCGCCACACCTTCACAGAAACAAAGGGCACCCTGCAGATGTTTATCATTCCTCTCCTAGCACCATGAAGAAAAGAGCGGCAGCGACTCATTGCCTTGCAAGTCTTCACAGGTCCCATTATACGGGCAAACCGTTTCCCTTAAAGGGAGAAACAAGACAAAGAGGAGGAGAGGGTTTATGCCATAATGAATAGAGAGAAATGCACACAAGCAAACACTGCTGCGTTATAGTAAAACAATTTATGAATATGAATGCAGCGGCAGCTTTCCATAACGTTTCACATCATTTACCTCCTGCTGACAGCACAACAAGGTAATTTCCAGCACATGGCTGTTTTTTGTTCTTTTTTTAATCTCCAGTTATCTACATCACATTCTGATGTGATACCTACAAATACCATTTATGTACTGAAGCACTTAGATGGAAAAAAGCACACAAACACATATCCAGTGCTGCTGAACAATAATGAAGGTGTGTCTGTTGAATTTTTTTTTTTTTTCATTGAGAATCCACAGAGAACATAATCTCTATAACTACACCAGGAGATGGTTACATGAGAATTAATATTTCAGAAAAGAGAAAAAGGAACTTTGTTGAATGTGTCTGAAATCTGCCATTTTTAGGAGTGGTTGCATGGTCATGCTTATTTAATAGTGCACCATCTATAAAAGACACTGAATGGGGGGCATGAGAGCTAATCAGGAGCGTGTTTATTAGCCCATTAAAATTCATATTGGATTTTTTTATTGAGCGTCTTCTGTGGCTCCTTCAAGCAGAAATTGATTTTTATCGCTGGCAGAGTGAGAAATGAATCATCGGTTCAGTGGTGGTTTGTGAAATCTCTCTTTGCGGAATGCCAGAGATTTCCCGGTGCTCGCCCTAATTGTCAGAGGAGGAGAGTGGCAGCATTGTTTACTCACAGATCCAGCGATGGAAGGACAAAGGGGTGTGCGATGGTAAAGAGTAGGTGGAGGAAGTAAAGGATGCTGTTGTACACAATCCCTCACTTCCTCCCTGGTGGATCATCACAACTTCTTTTTATCTAAATAAGGCAATATAGGGACAGGGGCAGTGTTTCTGGCAGAAAAAGAGCTTGGGCATATTAAATAAAATTTGCTGTATGCCAAGAAAGGGTTACATTCACTCTCAGAAGCCTGTGTGAAAGAGAAAACGTGTTCCAAGCTCAAGTAAAATATTTACTTTTCAGACCTTTCAAAGAAGCTGTATTGGAAATGTTTAGGTTTGGTCTTTTTAATTTACACATCATTCAAAGTTACACTGGGCTGTCAACGCATGTGCTATTGGACTCTGTCAAGGTATGAGGGAATTGTCACCTAAATCTTTGCCTCATTCTCTGAGAATGTTGTAATATCTTGGCCTTTACTTATGTGAAGTCAATGGAACAGGTTAGACTATTGATTTACCCTGTAGCAGTATCCAGCTCACATCATTCTGTCTGTCATCTTTACCTGTCTGTTATTTTGTTTTTTTTTTTTATCTTGTTTTTACTGTATGGCAGGGTGACTATTAACTTCAGATGGAAATGAGGGTTTTGGGGCCCTAAAGAGGGTCATGGATTTTTCCTTAGTAAACCTAAAAATCTAAATATTTTATTATGATTAGAATAGGTCAGTATATAACATGTATGGTTATCTCCTCACCTCACTGTAGTTACAGATACTGTCCATTTCAGCTACAACTAGCTGAAGACTCTCCTTCTGCCTTCTCTCACTACATGTTTGCTCATTATTAAAGTCCAGTGTAATCAGCCTATAACAATCCATTTATCTGATATATACAAACCTCAACTGACTAATGGCTTGCTGTGAAGATTTGACTTAAACTAAAAGAAAAGAAAATTTGAACAGCATGCCAATAGGAACTCCACTGAGGTGAAAAAGCTTTATCAAGATTAAACTTTTGACAAGCTAGCTGGTTAAAGCTAACTGTCCAAAAAAACAAAATTCTAGTCCTTGTACACCATCATGAATGTACATTTATGACTTAAATCATTTGAAAATAAAATAGAATTCAAGGAAATTAACTTATTTTTGTCTACTATCTAGATGTAGCTACTCTGTCTTATTGATGAATAATAATTTTTATTTCCCACAATGCACGGCAGCAAAGCATCAGAGGAAGTTGGGATCAAATGAGAGAACAGGAAATTATTTGAGTGGATGGAAGCTTGCCTCCTCAAATTCATATGTCATTCAATTATAAAACAATTTCAGCCTTGTTGCCAGGCAGGGAAAATGGTTTGGGCATAATCAGTTAATTACCAAGGGGAACTATTAGCAATCTCTCTGAATCACACACCATTAATCACACGCTGGAATCTGATTGCCACTCTAACTCTGTATCATTGTCTCATTACCCACCTTGTTCTCTCGTTTTCTCTGCTTGTCCTTCTAGCCGTTTCCTCTTGTCCTTTTTGCTTTTTTCATCCTACTCCCTTCCTTTTCCATTCTCTGTCTTCTCCCTCTCTCGCTCCCTATTTCCAGTCATAACTCCATCCCCTCACCGTCTGTGCTCTGTGTCAACAGCCAGGTTGTTTGATTCAAAGCAGGGTGAGTGAGTGAAGAGCAGACTGAGATTTATATCTTCTTTTTTTTCAGAGATTTGTTTAATTGAAAACTCCTGCATTAAAAGACCAGGCTCTCACATTCCCACTGAAGGCAAATTGCCAGTTCATTCCATTTAGTATTAAAATGGTGGCGTTATGCCAACAGCATGGAAATGTTAACATAGTCATACATATAAACTGGAACAAAGATGAAAAATTATGAATGCTATGACTACACCTTGTAAACCTGCATATAAAGTTCATCCTGGGTTACATTGAGATACCCTAATCAGAAAATAAAGGTTAATGGCTAGGTTGAATTTAGGAGATACCTGTGCATGCCATGAGTCTCCCTTCCCTTGTGTTTGACTTTTAAAGCATTTTTGATGTATCTAAATCCATTAAGGAAAGCAATTAGGTATGTTTATGCACACAATGGAACAATTTGTTATATTTTGTTGTCTCTAAATCTGAGCCAGTGTTCCAAACAGTTTGACTGGAGCACCCCCTATTGACTACCACATGACACTCATGTTTTCATTCAAGGCATTAAAGGACCAAAGGCAAGGGTCTCTCCTTTGATGTATCAGATTTAATTTGTTCTTCAGTGAGAACCCAGACACTCTCCGTATTTGTTCACACTAGAAATCCATCCGAAGGTCATTGCTGAACAATATCATTACTGCTTTGAAAATGTAAACTAATGATCTGGTTTGTGATTGCAAATGGCACTTAACTGGGTATTTGCTAAGCAAATCGATGAAAAGAGCGACTTGTACTGAAAAGATGTAACAGTGTGTTACTGCTTGAAGCATTAATGATATGTTTCACAAAGTAGCAAGCGAGTACTACACTGTTCTAGATTTTTCTGAAGAAAAAACTGTGGATTGTGGATTGAGCTGATTAAAAGGGTCTTCATGAGAACCCTGCAAATACATGCAAAATGAATGCTTTTCTTTGAGATTAAACAAATTGGGTCATTAGCTCACAATTCAGAAATGAAATGTCCCCGGTGCTTTTATGCTCGCCAGTAAATGTTAGCAAACAAACACAGAAATAAGTACCCTCTCATCTGTGGGCTGGCCCAACAAGAATTGCACTGACTAGATAAAGAAGACAATCTGCTTTGCTGTTGGCTGGAGCAGAAGCATATTGGTTGTTGGGAAGTTGTGCGACATGATGTTCAGAGCACTCCATGCTCACAGGGATTGAGGATTAGCTGGATTTTGCAGGGGATTTTCAGCAAGAGTAGTAAGGAGTTGCCACTAATTCCCTTGTCCCCTGCCCCTGAGGTCATCACCTCCAAGCCATTGACACAGGGCGCTGACAGCTCATGTCCTGGCCTGCCTCGAGGTGCCGTCTCAGTGCAAGAGAAGCACAGTCTCTCCATATTGTATTGTGAAAATTTGGGTCAAAGGGTCTGAATTGACTGGGATGAATGTTTTCTCTGCACAGGTCTGAACCAGTGGCTGGTTCATTCATGATCTCTCCTGTCAGAGAGGATCAAAAATATTCATGTCCAAATGCTGTGTGAACGCCACTCCGATGTTACTCATGCAAGCCTCTAAATCTGAAATAAAGGTCATGAGCCTGTTCTGACTATTTTCACAGTACCAAAGGGTAGCCCCATGTTGTGCTGTTGGGTTCTGCTTCAGGACCTAATCCTATGGCCTAGGGACTAGACAGAGGAGGGATCAGCAGAGCCAACAGCCATGCAGCTGCAGCTGCGGCCGCTTCCAACTATCTGATATGAAGGAAAGGGCCAGTTTCCAGAGCAGAGGATGGGAGAGCGAGGCAGACCGTTCTCACAGCTCTATTAGGCATGGTTTTAGATTGATTTCCTGTCTACATCAGGAAGAGATCGATGGGCTTTGGGATTTTTTTTTTTTTTCCAAGGAGTTGCCAGTGCCCAAGATTGCCCAGGCGTTGCAGCGCAAGGCCATCTAGTCTCCATAATTAACACATTTCTCAATGGCTCCCTATCCATATTTGATGAAGCTCCCGAAACAATTAAGCAGGCCCCTCGGTATCTGCAGTGGGCAAGGTTCTGAAGCTGCATTGATATTTCATAGTGAAGGAGCTGTGCAGGTCACAGGTTAGCTTATATAACCACACACACACACACACACACACACACACACCCCTTGCCTTCTGCCGCATTTTTAGCCACAGAGAGGCCAGCATACAGATACGGCCGCCTCCAACAATTAAACAGCAATGTACGCCTTGACCTCCCCCAGTAGGCACAGACAACTGCGCTTTACTTGCCCTGTGAAACCCACTAATACTAGACCAGTGGGTTTATCATCCTGCACCACTACATACCACTGAAATACTTTATTAACACTTTAGAGTAAAGCAATTAACGTTTTAGTGTAAAGGCTGAATTGGCAATCTCAGAAAGACACAAGATATAAGCCAATGGGTGGTACACACTCTCCTCATTATGATACCAGGATTTCAAAATAAAACCATTGTCATTAAATCATCATCAAAAAATCATTGTCTAATGATATTTTTATCATTAGAGGGTCTATTCATGTGTACACTTGTGGGTCTGGCAGAGTGCACCCTGATCCTGAGTGTGTTTGTGCACAAACATGTCTGCACTCCCCTGATAATAAAAATCTCTGGCATGAAAGCATTCATGTTGACTGCTGGTCCTCTTGTTCTTTAATGAAGAATTTGGAATTTTGAGCAGGCCCCGGTCTGCCCGCACCTTTAACCGAGACAGGTGTCAAAGCAGAGCATCGGTGAGCTGTCAGAAGGAGGAGGCTAAAAATAGGAAACAGACAGCTGTAACTCTTCACAGGGAATGGGTGAGTAATTACAGTAAGCATGCATGTGCGGCGAGCAAATGCAGGCAGCCCCACAGTGGAGCGGGTTCAGGATTCAGCCCCACTGAACTCCCTTTAGCATGAATTAACATTAAAATGATCTACTCTTGATCTTTCAGATGGTAAGTATCAAATTTCATCTGTCATTTGTCAAGTCATCTGCTGTAGTGAGGAAAATGTCAACATTTACATTTACATTTACATTTATTTATTTAGCAGACGCTTTTATCCAAAGCGACTTACAAAAGTGCATACAGTAGGTACAGCGACAGTACGGGGACAGGATGGGACTGAACTTGAAGGCGTATTTTCATATGGTCATCACTGGAGAGGGAAGGACTGGAGATTAGTTGGTAGAATTAATTGTAATGGGTATATTTTTCATTGTGTTTAGTGATGGTATCTTTTTATATATATAATTTCTGGTTGATCTCTGGAGCCACTTGATCTGTGATTCTCCTTCTTCTTTTAAAAGCACTTTCCCTTTGAAGTAAGTCAATGTTTTTTTAAGAAACATTCTGTTTAAAATCCTCTCAGCGGTCCATTTCATTCTCTTCCTTAAATGCAATACATTAATTCCACATGATTTTGCAGTATCACAGTTGCTCTGTGTGGCTTTCATCAGAGCGTAAATGCTCTGACCTGAAGCCAGGTTCATGTACGTGGCGGAGATATTCACAGTGAGGCTTGTCAAACTGCAGTGTTCAAATTCAATAAAACATGCTCATGAAATAGTGCAATCACATGGTTTCTATTACATGATTCGCTTATAAAAAATATGTGTGCACATCAAAAACATCACAAAAAAGAAAAGACCATATTCATGCCATTTGAGCATAAAACATAAAAGAGATCAAGTTAATATGAAATCTGTTTAGTGTCTTCTAAATATACCCCTGAGATGCTGAGATGCAGTAATCATAGAAGGTAGTCTTACAGGACAAAGCAGATAACAGCTCCCTTCGAGCAACCCCTGAAGGTGATATGAAAAGCATTTAAAAATGCCCTTCCATTCATGTTTCCTTTGCACGTGTCGTGTAGTTCTCACCAAACATTTGGCTTAGAGGGTTGTATAAATTTCAGTTCATTTGAACAGTGATAAGTGTAAGCCCAATTTTGTCATCAGTATTCTTTGGCTTTGCAGAAACCATTACCACAGGCAAATTCTGTCATTTACATTATACATATTGGCCTTTTATATAGCTGGATATTATCAGAGCTATTTGGGTTAAGTATCAATCTCAATGGAATAACAGTACAACGTCTCACCTAGGTTTTGATCCTGAACATGCAGACCTATGGTTATAAGACCAGTTTTATAATGACTATTCCTGATCCTAAAGACTGAGCCGTGTGATGCTCTACTCAAGCTCTGACTCTATCTGTCCTCTGCCCATCCATCAGTCACCCTCTGGCCATTGCTCACACTGTTAAGTGCTGCTCCCCCTCACTCCATGTCTCCCCTTTGAGACTCTCCAGGATATTAATGACCTGAGACTCTGGCCTAGACTGTGCACACTGTGAACGACACCTGGGTTTTTTTTTTGTTTGTAGTGCTGAAACCAGGGGGATGTTATTTATCAACAACTCTACAGGAACATAACTCTACGGGTACTGAATCCACTGATTGAGCTTCTTCAAAACTGACAGAAAACCCAAAGAGCACTTTGTGCAGGGATGGGGCACAGTGATCTCAGCGCTTGGGATACCTGGAGCTCTAGGGAGAGTACCAGTTGCTATCACAACTCCACTTCCCAAGCTTGTCATTCGTAAGTAATTGAATTCTTGCCCACAATCGAATACGCGGATCATCCGTGAAATAGATCTTCACCAAAAATCTTGTTTCCATCGCACAGTGTGGCAAAAGGACCCTGCCGATACAAACCTTGGTCAATTCGCACCCGACTCATCCCCCTTCGATATGAATCAAGAGGAGGCTGTGGCCATTTGGAGAAACAAGCACACTCCCTCCAACACTTTGTCAGTGCAGGCCTAAAACCCGAGAGCAAAAATAATTTTAGATAACCGTTCCAAGCTGTAAAGCCTGCCTGCACTCTCACAGAGACAGCCAGGGAGTGTTTTTTTTTTTTTTTCCTTTTTTTCCCCAGCAGTCAGAAATGGAAGTCAGTTCGTCAGGATCAGACAGGTGGAAACAGCAGTTGGGAGATGGGCCTGACCTTTTCCGTGGCAGGCGCCTCATCTGTCTCTCTCCTGGCAGGCCAAGGTGTGGGTTAGCTGTGACTGCGCTGGAGTGACGGAGAACAGGACCCTCAGACCAGCCTGCCTGACTCACGCTGTGTCAGAGTGAAGAATGATTCAATCTTCCTCTCCTCCTCGACTTCGGTAACCCCTCCGCTCCCCTTCCCTTCAACTCTTCCTCTCACTCTGTTACGATTTGCTGCCCAATCAGGACCAGGGGCTCATACTCAACGAACAAAGGGCTCATACGAGCAAGATCACCTGATAAAGCAATCACGCTTCTGGATTCAAAGTCATGAACTCATAGTGATGATATGATAAGTCAGCTGCATACTGTCCTCTATGTAGTTAGGCTATTTTCCTCATGAAAAAAGAGAAATAAAGACCTTAAAAGGTTTTTGTTATTGTGAAATGTAATACATCCATACCATTTATGTATACCTATTTTTAAGTGTGGAGGGGTCTTGTGTATGAATTTATAGAATCTAGATAACTTCCATTTTGTGAACTTTCACATTGTTTGAAATTTAAGACTACAGTAACTTAATTTCAAGTGCCATTAAATTGTAACACAGGTCTTTTTGAAAAAAATGAGTGTTATTTTCAGTTCAGAAAGAAAAAACATAGTTAAAGTTCCCCTTTTCCTGAAGTGTTAATGCTGTCAGCTTTACTGTGCCCAAGAGAGCATTCATTCTGAAAGGGAAATAAACAGCTATGCAATACGTGGTTGCTGGACAACTGTAACTTAAAGGGACGGGATACTTAAACCCTGGCTTTACCCTTTGTTTTGTTGCCAACCTTTGAAAGCCCTGAGTCACTGCTGTTTTTGTGAGATCATTTTGCACGATGCTGGAAGATGGTGTCGATGGCAGCTACATTCAGTTAGTCAAGAGCCTCGATCACAGACCCAGCTTCTCCCACACATCTCCTTACTGGAAGAAGTCATCCATCACTACAATCTCTCTGACTGATGACTGGGGGTCTGAGAGAGCCCATTTAAGATAATTAGAATGTAAATGAGATAAGAACCCTGAAATCGAGGACATCTAACATACATCATCCTCAGAGCAGCTGCCATATCAAAGTTAACATTTGCAGTACCTACAGGCTTTATGTACTCACTTGCCTACAGATTTAACACCACTGTGCTGCATAATTTGTGGTGCTTATTTTAATGTAACAAATTTAATCTTAGAAAACACAATCAACAGGGACACATTGAATTTGTCAGCTGTATTAATACAAACCACAGTTTATGACAGTTTGCCATTGTTTATTCAAGTGGTATACAGAGCTTGCTTTTCTCAGAGTTCTGAAACATGGACCAAATCCAGTCTTTTTCGTTTCCCTTTCCTGGTATGACGGTTGCTGGTCTGATGCTCCCTGCTGTGTAATGTATTGTTAAATGAATCTGGTTGTTGTAAACCAGTTAAGAAGTTTTAATAGACCCTCAAGGGCTGTAAGGGAAAGTAATGCAAAAGGCTGCCAGAGACACACAGAC
The DNA here is from genome assembly GCF_013368585.1 of Megalops cyprinoides. Lineage (NCBI taxonomy): Eukaryota > Metazoa > Chordata > Actinopteri > Elopiformes > Megalopidae > Megalops > Megalops cyprinoides. The sequence goes on along the minus strand of NC_050584.1, from coordinate 36,239,194 downwards.
AGTATATTGCCACTGATCCCAAAACCATGTGAAGACTCCAGCCATTTTGGCAGCATGGTGCTTCTGCTGTAATGTTCACTGTGCCTGGGGTCAGCTGCTGTGTCTCTAGAGGAGAGAAAGGAGTGAGAGAGTGAGAGAACACAGGACAGAGAGAGAAAGGAAAGACAGAGAATAAGAGAGGATGGACAGCTGGCCATTTTGTCCAGAGGAACCCTTCCTCGGTCACAGCCCAGGTCTCCCAGGTCTTTTGTTAGAATAGCATCCATGGTATGAACATGGGAACCATGTTGAGCTGCAGGTTGGCAAATGGGCTTGTGGTAGCTGATTTCTGCACAGGCTTTCATTCCTATCTGTTTAGTAGTGTGGTAATCCCAGCTAAGACCCCCCCCCCCCCCAACCTAAGTGGGTTTCCTTGAGACTGCAGTCCAGATCTACAACAATATGAGAAGTATTTGTGGGTATGTGGATTTCCCATTAGCGTCTTCACCAACTGCAGCAAAATGCTAAAAGCATGTCAGGCTTCATTGATAGACATCATCCACCCAGTTCCTAAAACCTAACTGTGTTGGTTATGGGAAGCTGCATCTTCTTTACACACATGCTTGTGTTGAGACAGTCCAACTCAAATAAGAGTCACATTCAAACAAGTTTTACTGGCATGATCACACAGATGTACAGTATTGCTGAAGTGCTAATGCCAGCAAAACCCTGGCGTATCAATATGAGAAGAGGACCAGAAAGGGTGGTGAGTGAAAGTGCTGAGAATGGAGAGAGGAAGGGTGAGAAAGGAAGAGAAGAAGAGCAGAATGGAAGAAAGAATAGAGTCACAGGAGAGATGGCAAAAACTAGAGAATATATTCTACAGCTGTCCCATCATGAGAATGTGCCTTGGTTGGAGGGAAGAGAAGACTCACCTGGGAGTAGCTATGAAATAGAAAAATAATTCTCATTTTGTTGTTTAAGGGCATATTGAGCATGCAAGAAGCTGGGGAGCAGGGGTAATGAAAATGTTACATGTATGTTCATGAGTGTGTGTGCGTGCAAGTGTGCGTGCGAGTGTGTATGTGCGCGTGTGTGCGTGCGTGCGTGCGTGCGCGCGCGTGTGTGTGTGTGTGTGTGTGTATGGGGGGCAGGGTTGAATTGCCTGTAGACTGAAGTATCTGTGATGGCTGAATAATATCATAGAAGTCAAAATAGAAGTCTAATGCTGAAAATGTGAACAGGAACAAGTGACAGAATTCACTTTAGCATTTTAACTCAGAACTGGAGTACAACTGAACAATGCATCCATTCATATCCATATATGGCATCAGTAGTGATATTTTATATGGGAATATACAATTTAAAAGCTAATACAGTGATATTTGATGCAGGATTCTGAGAGAATTACTATATTCAGTTACTTTACTGTCAGAATGTATGTCTCTTGTAACCATTTCATGCAATGGCATATTGCCTGTCTGCATAGCCCCTCTGTTTGAAGTATACCTTTGTCCCCTGACACCAGAAAAAACACCTGTCCTCATAATCCTGCCAATTAACCTGGAGACTGCTGCTGTATTTGGTTTCACCAATGATAGCGATCGTTGCCTTTTCTGCCGGCGCGTCAGTCTGTGCAATCTCTTGATCTACGAAACCCAATATGACCCAATCCACAAGCCAAAAGGACAGGGGCTACTGGGAATGAGACACATCCTGCCAGAGTCTGCCAGCACTTTCATTTCATTCCCCTCTCTTCTCCTGCTGAAATAAAAGTGTTGTCTTTCGTTGAAATAGCGCGCATTCTGGCTGATCTCTCTCTGCCCACATTAATGTCACAGATGGAGCCTGCAAGTCAAAACACAGGCACTAAATCACAGCTCCATTCTTTGAGGGGAGAGACTGAGAGCAGATTCCCACACGGGATGCAATATGAGCACCAGAGTTAATGGTCTGTCTTTACAACACCAAGAACAAAAGAAAGGTTACGTACGTGAGGAGGACAGAGGGCAAGCCCTTCTCTGCAGGCTGCTGACTATTTATCGATTCCAGAGTGTCATCTTGAGAGATCCCCGAGATTCCAACCCCAGTAGAAGCGATGACTTAGAGACATGTGAAAACGGCATTGCATGTAATACAAGGTCCCTCCCGGAAAACTGTATGCAGCCTGTACACAGTATGTATTGGAAAATTCTGGAAAAAGTCAAACATGTGTAATGCAAATGAGGAAAAGGCATGCAATGGTAACAATACACAAACAGACCAGGCGGAAAGGGCCTGCAGGATACAGTACCAGAGAACGTGTCAGGATGCCCTTATGATGGGCCTCACTAATTTTTCCTCACTGGTTTTTGGAAATTTTGTCGTCCAGATAGATTTTCTTTTCTAAATTTATTGTCTGCATTGTGTGGCACACTGCCACTGGGATCTTCGCTCAATATGTCGCATTGGCCTCATTTTGCAATGCACTATTTAAATGCAGGATCCAGGATCTGGCAAAATCTACACAAAAACGGCACACCCGCCTTTGAGACATAAGTAAAAGAGTACCTTCTGCATAGGCTTGCAGTATTCTGCATATAAAACACACTTCCTAATTTATTTCACGTTTGTGGGACATGGGAATCCTGTACACACCCTATAAAATGCTGTCATTGAGTTACTCTGTCTCAGGATGGCAGTTAAGTGAGTTTCAGTTTTCGTAGGGGCAGAAGCTCTTGGTTGTGAGCAGACAGTGTTCATATCCCTCTGAATTTTTGCTGCAACCTGTAGATGATGGCAAAAACACTGTCCCATCCCATGTCAGACAAACAATGTGCACTCCTTTGGAAAAAAAAGTGCAGCAATAAAAGCTCACAAAAAGGAAAAATCTCAGGTTTGTGAGTTTATGTGCTCCATGTTTAAAGGAGCAGCACAGACAAAAGCAGCGATGCCAAGAACAAGACGGAGCAGACTCAAACTGCGTGGGGGTAACAGTCCCCGGTGCAAAATGAAGGGCCAGATACAGAGGTTTTCAATGAGGGGGCAGAACCGAGGGGGTAAAATCGACAGATTAAAAAAAAATCCTGGATCAATCGCGAGGTATAAATTCTGTTTTTATGACACTGGTGTGCCTCTGTATAAGAGAACTTGTTAGACCAGAGATCTTTAGCAAAACTTTGGAAACCACATCCAGACTCTTACCTATTACCAATAAAATTCTTAAAATGTGCAACCTTTCATGTCTCTAGTATTTCATATAATACCCACCAATATCAAGTTCTTAGATGTGATTGGCTGCCAGCAGATGGGTCAGATATGTGTCTTGACCTGTGACTTTTTCCAACAGCAGGATTAAAATGGATTTCATGACCCCTGCACACATCACTCCATGAAACACCGTCTAGAGAAAAATATGCCAAGAACTGTGCTGAAGCTGTCCCTGTCATTTGCATTGCCCAAAAATAATAGGTAACCTCTGACTCCTTTATAGCAGTATGCTATGTGACAATATGTATGTGACTGCTATTTGGAACTTGTTTGATTGAGGAGATAGTCCTGACGCCATGGGCTTTAGCAGAGTCTGATAAGTCAGGATCAGGTTGACCACATGTGCTCACTTTTAATCAAATCAAGGTCACAGAGCCCAGGGGAGGAAATTAGAGTTTTCTGAGTCCCCATCCAACTCAATGACAATGATATTTGGACCAGATCATACAGCCAAAGACTAAGGTCAGTACAGTTTCCTGTATGACATCATGACTGGCCCCGGACCAAACCATTGTTTATTGTGAGTGTTACATCTTATTGAAGACGGAATACTTACATATGAATAATGAATTATAAATAATGAAACATTACACATAATAAATTGTAGATAATGAATTTGTTCATTTGTTCATTGTTCATTGTTCACTCAGATAAGTGCTTTGCCTTTACTCTTATGCTGAAAAGGCCCTTACTTTCATACCCATCTATCAGCATGTGACTGGCCTACTGCCCATTGTTGCTAAATATTTGAGATAACCCTTACTCACTGAGGAGGCTGAGTATTGCATCTGACTGAACCAAGGTGCCATTATCTCTGAGGTAATGTATACTGAAGCACATACAGTCTGATCCAAGATCAGTACTCTGGCTCTGGTGTACGCAGTGGCACCTTTCAGAGGAAATGAAAAAGTCCTCCACCACTGTGTGCTCCAGCAGGTCACCAGTGCACAGGAGCATGATTCACTCTTTCTCCATCCAGGGTTTACATCATGGTTTCTTTATAACCAACTAAGTCCCAGGACATTCATGAGGGGAGAGGTTGAGGACATTTAAAAGGACGCTCATGACTACAGCATGGTAATGAAATGCCTTTCATGAAGTGGAGGGATCGGGTCTCTCTCAACAGACAGGGGGGCTGACAGCTCACCCCTGCTGGCTCTGCACCTTTCCATGACCTCTGTGATATTACCTTGTTAAAGTGGGGAATGGGGTTTGGCTACCTCCATCAGAGGCGTGAATTTTGGATTCCTCACACACTGATTACAAAAGTCTGGCATGTAGTCTCCACTACCCCTGTACAGTTTAAAGGCAAATACTGCCAAAACTTCCACCTTCCTGTGATGTATTGGTACAATGAGTCTGAATGCATGTCTGGGCAACAACCTTAAACAGTTCCACCATTGCACATTATTTCATTCCCCTTATTATCATTTTGAATGCATATTTAGCCCAATGGCCTATATGGTGATATTATTTATAAATAAATCTCTACAACAAACTGTGATGATCACCGAGACGAAATGTTTTCAAGAATCTGCTTGCAAAGGAACACTGAACACGAGGGGCCTAAACTGAACTGAGCAGCAGAGATTCTCAACGGAACCATAACCTCGTTTCGTATCAGGTTTTGAGATAGCATTTCTGGTCATTTCAGGCCTGGTAACCCCCAGCCGGGACTTTGAATAATATGAGCGATTTCTGATTTTACTTTGCTTTATCAGCCCGCACTCGTCAGTGCGTGCTGCATGACATGGGAAGAAATGGCTGTGTGCCGGGACATGTGTTGTTCCCTTGTGGCAGCTCCTGCTGTCCATGGAGAGAGATAACCCTGCAGAGTTCTGCCTGGGAAAACCCTGCTTGCAGACACTCACTTGAAGAGATAAGAGGGGCACTGTGCACAGAGTTGACAGACCACAGACTACCCAGAAAGAAGGACTACACAACCTGCAGCATCGTCACAGAAATGGGTGCCTTTAAAGGGTGCCTAGGATGGCTGTGTGAGAATATAAAACCCAAGGAAAGTATTTGGTTATATATATCAAGCAAGTACTATAGTATGTATGTATGAGTATGTATAGATCAGCCTGGTAAGGACTATTAACTTAGTGTGTGTACCTGTTTGTAAATAGGGCAACATTCATTTTGCTTTACACAATAATCCTTTATTGCTCTATTTTCCCTTGACATCTGCTGTTCTCAACACTATATTGTTTTTTATTTATCTTCATCTTTTTCATCTTACAGATACACATGCATACATCAAGAATATCTGTTGTCTTGTGTGTCATGTTGCACCATGTGGCTTATTGTTTTTTTTTTTCTGATGTTCATTTCACTGTTCTTATGCTTGTTTGCTAGTATTGATGTTTCAAGTTTTTTTTATATATATTCTGCAATAAAATAAAGCTCTTTCAGTGTCCAATTTGAAATGTGGAGCAGATGTGAGAACGACTGCCAAAGAAATTCAAAGGGTGCATAAAAGGATACCATAAAATATACAGCAGTTTGAATACTGTCCGATGCAGACAGATTCGTGTATCAAAATGTATTAAATCTTAAAAAAATATATATTATTCAGGCAATGAAGATATGAAAGGTGTGAGAAGTTTAAGAGATTCAGAATTAGAAAAGAAGACATTTTCCATAAATAAAATGAAGCTTTTTTATTGTTTGTATTTGACTTTACTCAATTTCTTTTCTATTTTAAAGTTTTCAAAGGAAAATGAAATGATCAACTTGGAAACCATTTTGGTTTGGTAGTATTGCAGTATATCTATTTCATTCAGTACTTTAAATAATACAAATATTACATTTAAAGTCCATAATAAACCAGAACTTGCAACACTCCTACTCTGCATGGGGGGTATTTAATTTAAATGATTCCAAATGAAGAATACAAATATAAAGATCATTAATGAAAAGTTCCACATGCAAAGATAACAATTATTAAACCCATTTACATTTAGAGTACCATTTCGTAGCAATTCAACTGCATGTCCACAGGTACAAAATCTGGAGTTTAACCATTGAGATACACATTATGTCAATGCTGTAGGTTCAACATTGAGATACTGACCACAACCAGGCCACAGCTAAAACTACAGTGTGAAGAAACACTGCCAAAAGGAGTACAACAACGTGCACAGGAAGTGTGAACATGACTTTGAGTGAGTAGGCTTCACATTTTGTGCAAAACCTACTTATTGGGGACCTGCAACATTTATTTCTGGAGTGTCCCAGGGTGCGTTATCTAATTTTCTCATTTCACTACATCTTTATTTTCAGTTTAATTCTTTTGCACACCATCATTCCTCTTTGACTGCTTTTCATTCTTACAGCTTTTTTCCTACATTCACTCTCAAATGTCACTAAGTTCTTTAGTTTTTCTTATGTATGCATCTCATTCCAGTTCACACACAAAAAACTCTCCTCCTCTTCTCTCCTCATGGCTGCTGGTTCCATTCTATTAATGGACTGGCTCCATGTTTTATAGCTACATCTGCAAATGTGCTTTAATGTAGATTTAATTTTCGGATGGAATCCGTTACATTGGGACTGCTGAAGAGTGATTGTGGTGTGCAGGAGGAGGGGTCCATGTGCCCATTATGGTAGGGGGAGATATATCTGCTGTCTTTTGTATTACATTTTTAAAGGGTTCAGACTCTCAGTGAACCATTTAATCATAAGTACCATCGTAGCACAATCTGAACCCTTCTCACTGGGTTGCTTCTATGTCTGCATTTCTCATCAAGATCGTTCATAATTCAAGACTTAATAAGAAGTCCATCAAAGGCTTCTCCGGACCTTATCTATGATGCTTCACCATACAAGACATGGCAAATGGATCCCACATTTGTTTACAACACTGTGCATTTTTCTTCTCCTCACAGACTCTGGCTGTTTTTTTTTTTCTTTTTTGGTCAGGCAGCATGTGTCTGTGTATCTTCCCCATTAAGAGTGATCGTGTCAGCACTGGCCAGTGAGATGAAGTGGTATTTTCCTCCTGGCACAAAAAGATATATCACTTCTCTCTGCAAGCTCTCCACCTAATGAATCATCCTTAACAATCCCCATTGCCACACTGTGGTGCTACAGCTCCAAGTTGAGAAAACACAAAATTAGGCAAGACTAGAAAAAGTATGTATTTCTTTTATAGGTTAACTGACATTACACAATCCTTTTGCAAGTTTTAAGTCAATTACATCACATGCAGTGGGTAATGAGTGCTCACGCTCATCTAACTGATTGACGTAAACATGCAGAGTTAAATTGTGTAACCCAGCTGCTTAGTTTATAGTCACTGTCAAACTGGGTTGGTCTGCAAAAGATATGGGACTTTGGCAGCTCATTTTGGGATGGATGTGGCATGTACCCCCATGAAGATAAGCCTGCTTCTACCTTGGGCAAAAAAACAAAGGAGAAAAGAACCAATAATCATCCTTTTAAAATAAATAAAGAAATAAATGGCATCTTTGCAGGGTTCTGGTGCTGACACGCTCTAGCATCAGCCAAAAATGCTACCTCATGCAGAGCAGCAATCCTCTGCGCAGGCAGCTCATAGTCATGCCGCTGAGGGTTTGTTCCCTGGAGGTTTCTGGAGCGATCCTCAAATCAATAAGCTAATTGAGCATCCATGCGAGCAAGATGGGACAAGGGGTCCCCTCCATGTCCCTACCCATCGATCTTGTGCGATATTACACTCACAAGTCCACAGCCCCTCACTCATACAATGGTCCTCTGTCACCAAGAATCTGTTGGGTCTACCAGGTACAGCAGTCAGTAAAAGGAGAGAGATGAATGATAAGGGAGATTTAATATGCCAGGGAGATGAAGTGTATACGTCAGTGGAGGTGAGAGAGAGCCAATCGGCTTTTCTGTGTTTATGTCAGGCAGACCGGCAACCTCTGACACACATCACAGAACAGGTGGGGTCTCTACCTGAAAGGTTCAAGGTAAGAGCGTCAATATTGCCTGGGCTTTCATCTCTCTGTATCTTTTAATTAAAGGTTTTTTTGTTATACGCAGAAGATTTTTTTCCCCTCTGCCCTGGCACAGGGCTTCAGCATTCCATTCTGCCGGATGTCAGCCACAGTGGAGCAGATGACATCGCCCAATGCCGAAGCAAACAGAGCACAGAGCGAGGGATGGAATGAAAGCAAAAATCCAAGGACGCACGGCCACCAATTAAGCCCCAGAAGTATTAGCCAACAAAAACAGCAGTGCGCTAAACAGAGGAGTAGGCTGCCAGCAACAGGCCCAGCTGCCTCTCTACAAAGAGTCATCAGCATCAGCTATCACTGAGGCATTTGTGCTGTCTTGAAATGAACACATAGCCAGCACAGGATTCAGCTGACAGTTAGGCCAGGTTTAGATAGAGAAATTCAGATATGGGTTTTGATGGAAAGAACAGCCAGTAGTTAAAGTTAAGTCTTTGGCAGTTTGTCACTTTTGAGGAATTGGTGAGTGGTTTGATGGCTTTGTTTGGAAAAAAAAAAATGGTGGAGCTGGTAACGGTTCGGGATGTAAATGACATACATTTCTGACTGTTGATTAGTTGATGGCGGAAAATGGCATTTGTCAATTAATCACTGTTAATGGAGGATAAAATATGTAGCAGCAAATGTTTTCCTTATTTATTTTGTTTGTCTTTTTACCTTTATAGGATGTCGCTGAGAAAAAATTGCGCCAATCACTTTAATCAACACAGATTGTGAGATTAAAAAAATAAATAAATAAAAAATAATAAAAAAACAACAACCACAACAAAAACAGAAAAACACAGCCTGTTTGATATATATTTTTGCACAGGTACCATTTTTGGCTTTTTAGTGCACTTCATAGATAAATGCAGGCTGTGTTATCATCCTAACAGAATCCTAACAGGTTTAAAAAGATGGACGACAAACATGCTCTGACAAAATAATAAATAAGCTTATTTAAAAACTTAGGCTTTTCTGTATAATGGTCTTCATAATTAACATAGCGTGCAATTTGCCATTTTGCCATGTTAACTAAGATTTATAATCCTATACCAACATTAACATTAGCTAGCTAGCTAATCACATTTGCCAACAGCCAAGTTAGCTAGCTCCTAACAGTATGTAACTACATTATTTGTATTTGTAGTCAACCGATTCATGGAATGTCATTTTGATGCTGGAGAATCAGATGTTCTATGAAAAGGATAATGATATTTCCTCATGGAAAAGATGATTAAATTAACCTAGCTAGCAAGCCAACCTTAACCTGGTTGCATCTTATCTAATAGAGCTCTTTTAGCAACCTCAGTGTGGTAACTAGCAGGAGAGCAATCAGTGAACTTGCATATCTACATTAAGCAAATATGATATGCTGCTGTCAGCTATCTCGCAAAAAAATACTTTGCACATGTAACTTTTAATCAGCCCTGATTTCTTATTAATGTAAAGCGATTTAAATTAATCTTGCCAGTTAGATCTCGATTTATCCAAATATAGTTTAGCTAGAAGAATTTTGCTCAATTAGTTGGACAACAGTGAAATATTTTTCTGTATTGTGAACAGTTGTAATGAGTTCTTCATCTGAAGGGGAACACCTGAATTCAATCTAAGTTATTTTTTGTGTCAAAGCATTCATTCCTCTGCAATCACACACAGTTGCATATAAAACATCTTGTTCCATACAATAGACTACTCCTGAGAAAGATAGCCATCTCTGAGTTGCTTGTCTGCTTGGATTCTGATTCTTCAAATGAAAATCTCAGAATCGAATATCATCCAGAATCACTCAGTAACATTTAATGTTACTCTTTTAATTTTAACATTTTGGGGGGGAAAATGCATCCATCATTAAATTTTACTGTCAGCATTTATGTTTGTGACTGACAGTCGATTAATCAACACATTGGTTACATCGATAGTAATAGTGCTACTAGACTGAAACTGACACAAAAAGGATATTTTTCCCTTGTACGTTAAATGCCTCATCTTGAGTAGGCATATTACTTCTGATGCAATATATTGCACTCAATAACGTCTTCTAACTGTAAATGGTTTAACGGTATAACATGGTTGCTCCCCTCTGCCTTGTATGTACACTATGGTACAAAGAAGGCCCATGGGCACTTGAATGAAATGTTAATGTAGACCTCCATGGGCTTTCCATTTGTTCTACATGTCTTATCCTTCTTATTCTTCTTGGTCTTCTTCACCCCTGTCTTTCTTTGTCTCTTCATATTCTCACATTGGCACTTTGTCTTTTCCCCTGACATAGGAACAAGGAAATCATAAGAAATGTAGAAAAGGTCCAACAGAGCTAAAAACAAAAGGAGATTCCATTCTGTGGTAATCCAGGGCTGAGTTTTGTGTGAGGTTGTGGACTGCTGGCCTGAGCATGAAAGGGTGCCCTGTATGGAAATGTATTCAGCCTTTCTTTCTCCCTTGGTTGCCTTCTGTGTACATAGTGCAAGAGCCCGTTCACTACGCCTCAGACACTGTGCCTGTGAACCAGCGATTATGCTAAGCAAGGCTTGTATTGTTATCTCTGCATTACAAATGGCACACCCCATTCCCTGTTAAAACAAATCGGAATCAACCCGAATATCGAATGGAGATTCAATGTCACCTCGCACATCTGATTTTGAAACTTGGTCTAATAAAATTTTGTCTAAAGCCTTTGCCAGGACCACAAAGGGCTTAATGTTTTTTTTTCTTTCATTCTTCCTTTCATCTCTCACCAAATTCATTCCCCATTTAGTATAGAGGGATAAATCTTAGGCAATTGATTCTCACCCCATCATAATTTGCCTTGTCTCCCACAGAGCAGTTCAGCAATATTGGGGGCTGCAATGTTACAAGTCATCAGAATGCATAGCAGCGAAATCAATATGGTGTTCTGTAGTCCATCACCTTTATTACTCCATTGCAAGGGAATTTTCTGATCAGAGGAATGGCAGATGATGAATGTTAAACATGCAATAGTTTATCTAAAGAGACATTGCAAAGGCATGATTTCAGTCTTTTCAGGACCCACATGGGAAACAGTGCCTATTTCACTCAATGCATTATCATGTGCAATCTGCCAGCAATCATTGGTACTAGTGAGGAAGTCACTGGGTGAGGAGGTGCAACTGCTGCTCCTCTTTAAATGTTCAGGTGAGGAGACAATAGTATAAGGTTTTATCAAACCTCTAAATGAAGTAAAAAGAAACATGCAAGTCCAAATTACATTTTAACATGAAACAATCAGTCCTTCACATTGAACGGTGGATTTAAGCAAACATTCTGTTTTTCTCCAGTCTTGCACAAAATTTTTCATTCATTTTAGCCATGGCCAAACACATAATGCTGAGTAAGAAATAAAAACAGTCACACTTGCTTAAATGCTTTGCTCAGAACACCAGGGTGAGAATGAACCCAGGCCCTTATAAGGATTTTCCTGATATGTAGTAACACACACCCAGAAAATGAATTAGATTCAGGCTCAACTTAAGTCAAAAGGAAAATGCAAGAATAGTTCAAGGGAGACAGGGCAGGATCTGGTATAGTGTGAATGTGAAGATAGCTGCAATGGAGTGGAGCAATGGGGCTAGCCTGTGTTTCAGGCTCAGTGGAGGTGGGGGAGAGAGGAGGTCTGTGCTCATGAATATTTTGTCCCACTGTTTTATCTGAGTGTCTGCTCCAGCCCCGCGCTGAGAGAGGCTCTGCATTTTAATCAGCATGAGCTTTCAGGCAGAACCGTGCCTAAAATACTGGAGCAACTCCTGACTTTCTCCCTATTAAAATTCACGCCAGCACCAAAAATATAAATAATAATGATGAAGATGAAATGAAAGTGTTTGGGGGGCTAAGCCTTAAATGTGAGCCATGACTCCTAACTTATGGAGGAATTAAAGTTATCTAGTGTTTGGAGAAGTTCATGGCTCTCTGGGCTGGGAGGTTAATTATAGGGATGCCGGGGGTCTTAGCAGTGGAATTACTGCAAGGATGTTTGGCCGAACAGTGGAAAATCAATTTGGACCAGACGCTGTACAGCAAACATTTGTACTGCCTTTGTGCACTAGTGTCTCAGTATTTCATGTGACATGGAAGAGGCATAGTGTTCTCAGATCCTGGCTATTCAATTGAAGTGTTTGTGCATTTGCTGACGACATTGAACTGAACATGATGATGATGATGGTGGTGACTGGTGACAGTGAGGTCTATGGCTATAAATCTAACAGTGATAGTTGCCACTGCAGAAGCGGTGCCCTGTGTCTTACAGCAGACAGAGTCTAGGCACTGCAGCAGGGACAGCATGCACAAGCTGCTATTTGACTCCACATTCCTTTGTAAGATCCCTCTTCCTGTCCCACCTGCCAACACCTCCACACTGTGCATAGGAAATGTCTCTCCTTCTGTCAATGCCTAATCCGGCGTAATTGCAGAGCACACAGCACGCACTCGCGCGCACACACCGATAATCATCATTCCGGTTGGACAGAGAAGGGATTGGAATAAAACAAATTGCCGCCCCATTTCCACACAAAAGGCAACCTAATCCTCCCCACAGAAAGGCACAAAGCTGTGATCAATGGAGCTCAGGCTTTCCTCTACCTGCTTACAGTTTTTCTTTTCTGTGTTATTTTTTTTTCTCCCTTGCTCTAATTAAGTACCTGTTATAACAAGTGCTTGCACCTGAAAAGAAAGCACACCAAACACTCGACTGATCATGACACAGAGCCCAGATTGGGTTTCAGTGACAAATTCTCACGGCCCAGTGCTTAATCCTGATTCGCCTGTTCGACCCATATTTCCATCAAGATGAAAAGGTTGTGTGAAATTTCCAGGGATGAACATATGTCCATGAATTAATCACTGACTAATTACGTGTTTCCAGAACGTGACAAAATTCCCATTGGAATCAACACATCTAAAAAAAATAAAGTGGCACAGTATTTTATTATTATTAATATTAATATTAGTAGTAGTAGTAGTAATGGTAATAGTAGTATTTTTATGTATGTATTTATTTATTGTTTTTATTGTTAAAACCAGCTCAGAAACAGTCAGTTCAGGTCATAGCTGACTGAGCAGTTCAATGTTTTCAGTGAGTAACCAAAATTGCATTAAAAATATGTCAATAAACCTGTTAATAAAGAAAACAGTTTGCCATTGGAAATAGTGTGCCCTTTTATGTTTTAGTCATAGCTCAAGTAATTTACTTCCCAATATATTGACAACAGTAATTAATTTTCTCTGCTTTGTATTTAGTCCTTTTCAGGTGGGTTCTTCTTTGGCTAATCAAAGACAAATCCTTACCAGTTACACAGTGAGTTGGGAATTACAAAGGCCTGCACATTCAATAAAATTGCTCATACGCTTTGTCTGTATGTACAGGTCCACCATCATCCATTTTGCTGGGCTTTTGGTTGGCCAGTATTGTATGTTGAGCATGAAACAAATCTCTTTTCCCAAGGCCTCCAGGTGATATTGTGACCTGTAACAGAAGATGCTGACATGTGGGGAGTGCCTGTTTGCACAGCACAGAGCTGCATTGTGGGCTTGAGTGGAGTCAGAGTGGCCAGCCACAGTATCGTGTGTGTGGTTTGGGATGCAGGCTCATGTGTTTCTTCAGGGAGCCAGCAATATCCAGAAATGTGTTTACTCACCAAAGCAGGTGTCCTTTATCACTGTTTCCACTATCAGCATGGGCACACACACAGGCATTCACACACGCACACGCACACAAACAAACACTGACATAACTACAGTAACCTTTTCCACAGCAGCAATCATATAAAAAGTGCGAGGCAATAACTTGTATTTTTTTGAATGTTGAATCTCAAAAAGATTCCATATGACTCCTGTAACCTATGTCCACCTAATCTGAACTCATTTTGGAGGACACTCAGTCCAATCACAAGTCATTTTTCCTGCAATTAATGAACTTCTGGGAAAGTGTCACTGTCTAATTAGCTGAAATAAATGCAAAAATACTATGCAAATACTAAAATAGAGGTACTTCGAACAAACATATATAACTGGGTTAGTAATTGAAAGTTAAGGTGACATCACTTTGAACTGAATTCATTTTAGGTTTTCAGCAAACAGGATGAAAACCTATATGATCAGTTCATCCATCTGTCTGTCATTTGTCCATTAGCTTGGTTTTAGAGTTTGAATGTAATCATTTTAAACAAGATTACAGGATTTCACAAGCCAATATCTCCAAGTGTTTATTTGTGTGTTTGTTTTTGGATTTGTGATAAAATCAAGTTTTCAGTTTTAAGTGGATTTTTTTAAAAAATGGTAAGAGATATGGAATAAAAACTTCTCTGTGCTTTTTTGATAAATGGTCTCAGTGCATCAACAAGCTGCCTAGCTGGTGTACAAGTGTGGACTCTCAAATCACTCAAATTTTGCCCCAGTGTTAAATGGCAGTAAACTATACACAGCTTGAGACTGGGTTTTAGTTTTTAGTAGTAAGTGTGTATCTTTCAGGCAAAGGCTGCTGGCCAAATGATGTCCTGTAATGTATTGAGCCTTTTGAGGGAGGGCAGAGTGTTTCCAATAAACTCAAAAAGCTGTATTACAGGTATGTTTCTAACAATGTATTTTTAGCTACATATGGTCAACATCTGACCTCAGAAGTCATGAGATAGCTAATTGCAAATTTAAGCCTGGTATGGCCAGACATTTAATCATAGTGGGATTTGCTGCCAAAATGCTGAATGTCATTAGATGCACAATGTCAATAGATGCACAGCAGGAACAGGCCAATTATTTCACAGTCGTGCCTGCAATATGAGTTTGTAAGGTCTGTGTTTGAATCCTCTGTCACATGTTTTTAAAAGGCATTAGTGGTTCTTCAAAATAAAGTTGCCTTAATTTGACTAAAGAGGCTGAGTGTGCTGCACTAATTAGGTTACATGCAATTACTGCAGGAAGTTGCTACTGCATACAGACTTGTAAAAGTGGTGAATCTGCATGGCTAACTGGGTTATAAGCAATTACCTGAGGTATGCTACAGCTGGTCTCCATATGCATATGTACTTTATCTTTATAAAAAAGAAATGTATAATTTATATTGCTTCAGTAGACAGCATAAATATAACAGATGAAAGGAGAGATTGCGTGAATGTGTGCATTTTTGTTATTTGTTTGAACCAAAACTTTACCTTATCTAACTGTGCTTCCCAGGAGCCCAGACAACACTTGTCCCCCAAAGAAAGACTATTCTAATTGCAGAGACTCATTGCAGAAATATAAAAAAGGGTCTTGTGCTGAAATTAAATTCTCTCTTCAGGGATATGTCTCTGTTAATGAACTGTACAGTGAACTGAATTTTCGGCATCACAATTGTCAGGCATGATGATTATTCATTCCTGCTATTCAAGTTCAATGTCCTACATTACCGTGTTCCAACAATGCCTGCCCCCTGCATATTTTAATGGCTTTATTCCATCAAAATGCTCCTCCCTTTTTTCTATCAAAAGGTTCCTCTGCAAACTATGCCTGTCCTGTTGTTTGATGCTGTGATTTAAATGATCAGTTTGTTATTAAGCAGCTTCAGGAGTTCATAACGAGTTGATCATTTGAATCAGCTGTGTTGGAGCAGGGAGAGATCTAAAACATGCAGGACAAGGGGTCCTCCAGGAGAGGTTTGGGAAACGCTGTGCTAAACAATCATTAGTTAAGTGCAAATATGTTAAAATTCATGTTTGAAAAACTGAAATGAATATTCATCAAGTTCAAAATTATCAACCAGTGTTGGTAAATCTATCAAAGATTCTGTAAATTTTATTGCAGATACCTTTGAAGTGTATTCAGGTATGGGGCAGAACAATCAGAAACTCCTTTTACTCAGATTCCTCTTTTTTAATATGACAAAAAATCATTATTGGAGATTAGGCTGGTGCTAACTGCTAACAGTGTTAAGTCATGAAAGTGCAGGTATTTTTTCCATGAAACTAGACCAATTTTTCTTCTTCAGAAGGTAATCAAAATTGTCAAATTCCACCAATTCAATGTCCTGGGGTATAATTCAATCACTATGATTAAAATGACAAAGGGAATGTAGCCACTTATATACATTTACTTTCTCGAATGAGAGTTAATGTCTGCTCTTGATGTCACAGGTGTCATTCTTGGCTCAAAAGTACAGCAAACTTTTTGCTGACTGTGAAACTCTTGTGTTGAGTATTTCCAATGTTGTGTGCACAGCAATTCAGCAATGTTATCATTATCAAAAGATAGAATAAGAGAAGATAGAATAAAACCTAGCCCAAAAAACAGTAGATGCCAATTAGACTGTATTCATACCAGCTTCCCATCATGCGGTGGACCTCACAGTGGCTTAAAAGCCACACCAAGGGTGGCTCCTTTATGCAGGATAGTGTCGTAGGTAGGCGAAAGTAGCCAGTAACCACTGGTAGGTGAAATTATAAATTCACAATCTGAAATGCTTTCCTTCAGGCTCAACGTGTGTTGTCCTCAGTCTAATCCATGGTATGGAATCAAAAGGAAAAGATGTGAAATAAGATGGGCTTTGTAACTGACGGCTTGCGCTGTTCCTTTCCTTCTTGCCGAGCAGTGGCCCAGATGTGCCGACAATGGCAGCGGCGCCCGGGCACAGCTGGGTAGAGCAGGTGCAGCACTTGCAGCCTGTCAGTCCTGATAATGTCGTGACGGGCAGCGCTAAGCTGCAGGTCCTGTGCCAACTCCACTGCTGGCCCCCTGGCTCTCTGCTGTTGTTTTTGGCAGCGAGGCTTCTCCGCTAAAGAGGGCAAGAGCAGGCTATCCAAATGATGTGATGTGAAAACATTGTCGAGTTTCAAGGTCAAACTCCAATCAGAGAGAGAACGGGTCTGATGGCCAAAGCAGAGGATTCAGATTTTGTTTTTTTTTTTTTATGTGGGGATGTACCACTGCAGGACAGTGTTCATTATGGTGTTACCTGCCCACTAGCACACAGGGATACCCCGTTTGGTGCAACCATTACCTTAGACAGGAGGACAGACTGAAGTTCCCGTAAAGTTTCGCAAGCTTCTTTTGTGCATCCTCTTTTCTTTGTTGCCACAGCAGTGCTTCAGAGGACACTGGGATGCCAGGCTGCATTGAGTATGTCGACTTCAGCTAAAGTACAGTTAAGCTTAGATAAATCAAAGTCCTGCATGACAAGACTTTGAGTGCGTCTTTGGAAGGATGTGGCCACTGGGGAGTTTCAGTAAGTGTTGTGAAATTGAGCATGGCCGGTGCATTGTCACAGTTAACGTTCCTAAAGAGGATGAAGCTGCACTGCCGGCTCTTTGCTTTAATGGTATAAAAATGTCATCTCCCCCACTTTCAAATGATTTCTCTTTTCCTCCCAAAGTTCGGTGAGGGATAGATCTGAATCACGCAAAATACCTTAATCGAGCAAAGACATGGTTCAGGCTTGGAATTCTAATTCATCTAACCCTCAAAGCTAGGCCCTTTTAGAGCAAATACTCCAGATTCACTTTTCACCCCTTTTCTGACCTGGCCCTGCGACACCTTGAGGTCTGAAGATCAGCGAAGTGACTGTGGTTTCTGTGACACCTGGACTGTGAATACATGCATTAGACAATTTCACAGGCAATCTGAGGGAGAGTCTGTATGAGACATTTGCTCATTAAACACAGAAGCCATTCATTAGATTGGCTGTATTTCTCACAAACACCCACGCAATACTCAGATAAAAAAAAAAAACAATCGCACAAACGTCACAGAGCATTAAATTGTTAACCAAACCGGGACATTGTGATGCTCTCAATAGGCTTTAACAGAAGAGTAATTGCAGATTGACATCAAAGTAATTGGGTGGCAATGGTAGCACTTTCTCGGTAGCTCCGAGCCGTTAATGTGCAGTTAAAACGCTGTTAATCAGAGGCTAACCACACTGCATGCTTATTTGTTCCAATTTGCCTCTCGCCTGCTGTTCCCAGGCTTTTAAATTCCATCCTTGCCATTGAAGACTAAGCCCTACCAGCCAACAAGCAAAAAAACAGTGTCTCATCCTGCTATGTTTGATTCCACAGAGCAAAGGGAAAACCAGGGGTCTTGAAACATCATTAAATAGTCTCAACATGTGTCTCCACTACCTCCTTCAGGAGGGAGCAGATGGGTGTGGATGAACCTTCAGCTCCAGCTCATTAACACAGGTGATGCTGGGAATCAGCGGCGGAGCACTTTGATTAGTTGTGAATGCACATAATCCAGATCTTTATATCCATGTCTGTCCCATTGGGTTTGCCCTTTTGATGCAGGCCCTGCCCTTGATATCCACCCGATCGCAGACAATAGGCACACCATTGGGAAGGACCCCATTTATACATGAATATATGAATTGAAATACTGTCAAGATATCCTATGATAGCATGTTAGTAGCATACCAGCTGGTCATTGTTGCTCTTTTTTAGCTCTTCTGAGCTTAGGCTTTACTTGCTACAATGGACAGCGTCATCATGTGATCATGCGATGTTTCGTCTCATGAAAAAGGATTTATGTTTTTTCTTTTTTTGGTTTACGCGAAGTGTAATCTCTGGTACTGGTTTGCAAATGTTGGATAAAGAGTAAAAAAAAAACAAGTTGAGTTTAAAAAAATGCATGCAACATTGATAGGTTTGCTGTATTCACTGCAGATAAATTGTTGCCATGAACCCGAGAGTGTCTGAGTTTGTGTTCTGAGCTCCAAATGAGATACGGTTGCACATCATTCCTTTAGCAAGAAGCAGCGCGGGAAAACACAGGGCCCCCTGCAGTGGGGACACGCCGCTAATAGATCATCACCATTTAAAGGCTCATTAAATCCGAAGCCTAAGCCAGGTGAAATATAAATCCCGTAACTTATTGCCAATAAATGAGTTTCTGCCAATTTCATGCTCGTGGGGTGATGTTTTACTGTGCTCATCGAGCTAAAACATAAACCGATTCTGTTACACAAGCTCTTGTTACTGGCTTGAAACACCAGGGAGCGTTTTATGCAGCTTTACACCAAGATTGAGGTGGAAAGGGTGCCAGAGAGGTAGCTCGTCCCAGAGGTCACTACATACTGCATACTGCCCCTGACCATCCTGCTTGCCTGATTTGTGGCTGCCCTTTATCAAGGCGAAGTGTATTTAAGCACAGCAATTATAGGCCCCAGACACACATTAAAAGGCCATGAATCAACAGGATGGTCACACTAGGACTGGTGCTCACTGTAGGCCATGTCGATTGGGATTGATTTCAAGGGCCTTATTGTCATTTTGGGCTGACACCACACTGGACATCTTGAAAAACGTGTTAGATCTGTTCTGCTTGAAAGCACATATACAGAGAGGAGGTATCAGTTTTTCATTTATCAAACCATATGGTCCCTTGAATTTTATCATGCTAAAAACTATTACTCAGTCAATGGTGTGCTGCAACATAATTATCAGACTACAAATCAAAGGTGTCTGGCTAACAAATTTGCCTCAATATGCTTTTATGTGTGTTATCTATGGTCACTGCTGGCAACGCTCCTGAAAAATAAATGAGAAGATGACGCATTGCATATGCATTTGTCTTTCTGTGGTCTAATACTAAGAAATTGGTTGGTGAAGGATATTGATATTCATAAAAAAATCATAAAGCATTACATTCATAAAACCACTAACATGATTGTTTGAATGAAACGTAGGACTTTTTTAATCTTATGTTATTCAAATTAAACATACTAGTGGGAAGGAACTTTACCCTGTGCTGTATATACTCTTATAACTATTTACATATATCCAGGCCAACTCAAAATAAACAGAGTTGTCCATTCTTGTTTTATGGAGGTTATAAATCTTTTTTGCCTATAAAAGTTTTCACCTGCATTTTCAATGCATCTCAGTTCAGGACTACATGTACTACTGTATTCCCCATCCTCTGCCTCCCCTGCACATGTGCTTCACTGTTTAATGATATCATCCCCCCACCCCTGAGTGAGGTCACATGACACTGGGGGCCTGAGCAACAGCAACATCTGAAGTGCAGATAGCTGTCCCTCTGTGTTGAACCACCACGTTTCTAATAAACATTCTTAGTGATTTCCTTAATTCCTGCGTGGAGATTTCACTTGATAGTTTTCCAGATGTGTGCATCCTGCTTGGTTGTTTGTGGCCAGGAAGCCTGCCATCCTGTCCAAATGAATGCATTCACACATGGTCAGACAGGGTCGAGAGTCGAGTTTGACCCCCATCCCCTTTATATTGCTGTGCGGTGTTGTCATCTCTGTGATCCCTTAGAAAATTATAACAGAACATAAACATCAAATGGAATGTGGGGGCAGGGGGACTGGTTGATGATAAAAGGTGTATAATGTGTCTGCTCATTACAGAAAGTTTCAAATATTTAATTTTGAAGCACTACAGGAACATGAGGAACGGACTATAAATTTCTGCTTCTATGTTTTGCTCACAATGATGTCTTAGGCTGCAACAGAACTCTGAGACCATGCTGTCTCTGTCTTTGATCCTCCTTGGAGCAGGGGAAGGCCAGATGTTGATTTACAGTACCACGCTGAATAAATAGGATAGCTAGCGGAGAGGAGCTCTGATGGTTGTGAATAGCTTTAAGAAATGGATGGTACTCCAACGATCTAATGCAATGAGACTCCTAGGCCACAAATCCTGACATTGGAAAACACTTTAGGATCAATCACTAGTCCTTTCAATCTCTGTGCTGCCTTGTCACTGCTTGTGTGTGCATCTGCACGCACAGAAGTGTGTGTGTGTGTGTGTGTGTGAGAGAGAGAGAGAGAGAGAGAGAGAGAGAGAGAGAGAGAGACAGACAGAGAGAGAGAGAGAGAGAGAGAGATGTTGTGTGGTGAATGGATGGGTTTAGGGGTCATGGGGTGCTGCTGTTTAAAAGACAAAGTGGAGCTCACTTATTAGAAAAGGCACCAGGGCACCTTTTCCAGCAGCCATTCTTCATGCTCTGATTGAATCAATAGACAGTGGTGAATCTAGCAAGCCTGACACTGCTGACTGTTACCTGCCCTAATTTACTCTCCTCCACCAACTAATGGAGTCACACTCTCACCTAATGGAGAGGAGATGAAGACACAGTGGCTGATAAACTATAAGAAATTAATGTATAAATCTGAAAGAGTATTTTATGAATGCAAACCACAATGGATTTTAAGTAATATATTCTATTGCAGAGCATGATCTGCTATGCAGTGATATCATTGTACATTTAAATGCGTTCCAAAATGGCCTATAATGACAACTTGTCAAGTCATCAGTATGCCATTGGGCCTCTTTTCAATATTTATTAAAAAAGAACATTCTCAGCTGAAGCCAGATAAGTGACATAGAATAAATCTATGAGCCCAACAAAATGAAAAATGGAAAAGGAGTTCAGAAGTACAAGGCAAATACTGTGAACCACAACCCAGAATGGATCTTTGAAAAGTCCTTGACCCAGCTGTGACTCTGAAAAGATGAAGGTGGTGTGTCATTGCCTTAGTAAACTTAAGATCTGCAGCATAGATCCTCACCGGCCATATCTGGAGGTGGATTTGACCATTTTGTTGTCATCGGAAGCCAAGAACAGAGTCCCTCACTATTACGAGTTAGGAATGGATTATTTTATAGTCCGTGGTAAGGGGTGACATTGGACTGTTTTATTGTGAAGTCTTAAAAGGTGAGATTGGATGGCAGCATAAAAGTGGTGGTAAAATCTGATGACCAAGTGTTTACCATCAATAGCATGACATCAGAGCAGGATTTCAAAGTCATGAGAATGGAATGAGATTGGTCTAAACTGTTAATAAAGGCTTGGCAGGTCTAAAGGGACTATTAGGAGACTTCATTAGACCACATATTATGTTTTATTGAGGATAAAGAATCACCTTTGCTTTCTATGTCTCAAGAGGGAGAGTCAGCAATATATCATCATCACTATATTTCAATTAATGCTGTACTGTAATGTACTGCTGCGTAGAAATATAGCTTTGATATTCAGTCTCCTGCTCCCAGACTATTTCAGTTAGTTAGATTACAAATTACAGCTAAGTAAATGAAGCAGAGTGTCCTTGCAGCTGTTTCACGTGCCTGTGTCCCTTCTTTCCGTACATGTCTATTCAAATTTAATGTGAAATTAAGAAACCTGACTGAAAGAATCTTGTTGCAATCTGGATAATCTTGAAATCAGTCTTTCGACCAGGTCTGAGTTTGAATGCAGGGTAAGGACATCGTCGCACCATTTAAGTGGCCCTTTTAAAGCTACGTGTAAAGGCCTTTTCAGCAGCCGGTATTAGTAATTGACTTTCATTATTTCCCATTCATGCTTTTCCTTATCACTGTCATTCATGTTTTCAGCTGCTGCCCTTACAATGCTTCCATTTCCTACAATGCTTACATTTCACGTCACCCATGTTTAGTTCTGAATGTACACAGTGTTCAAGCAAAATAGGAATCTTGCCGATGAGCACAGCAGCATCTCATCTGGTAGCTGAGACTGCAACCTTCTGACTGCAGGTCCAATTCCTCAACCACTAAATCATACTGCTGCACTTGGTTTTCTTAAATTTTGCCCTCAGTTGTTCTTAGCTCTCTGAAAACGTCATGTGTTCCCATTCTCACTGAAGGTCATTTCCTGAAAACCTTACAGCAGTTAACCTCAAACCACATCTGACAATCCACCTCAGCTCGCACAATTAAAACATTAGCCAAACCCCCTGCATCAAAAGGCCAGTTTCCTACTATCTTCTTGGGATGAGAACTAATATGCATAACAGTATACATTTTGTGTTGCTTTGAGGTTTTATAGACCAAAATTGGTCCTAAGGCATTAGTTAACCAGTATTAACACTAGACAATGTAAGAACTGCAAGTCTGTGGGTGCCCTTGTTGTGTTTGTTCTTAGGGGGAAAATGGAGGAATTTTCGGGAAAATATGGTGAGGGAGGGGCAATTACTAGAGCACAATTACGGCATCAAACAACAGTCATCCATCATCTAGTCCTCCCTGTGCAACAGCTTCAGTCCTGTCCTTATTTAGGCAGGTTTTCTCTCTGGATTGAAGAGACAGTCAGTCATTGCTGTGAGTCCAGGCACAGTCCTCTACATGCCAATTGAAAACATGAGCAGCATTCCAAAGCACCTCACCCTCCCTGTACCTGCAAATCAAGGCGATGTGTCTCAGAAGTTAAAGCAGAGGAAAAGCGGGTAGGCAGAGACTTCTAGTGGACAAGCCACTAAATTACTGCCTTGGGGGATACTGTCACAAGACATGCACCCCCTCCTTCAAAGTAATGAAAAATAAAAACTTTGACTATTTTATGTGTAGAACAAGTATTGGTAATGAGGATGACATTCAGGGATATTGCACAAAAGGTCACTGTGCTGGTCAGAGCGGACCTGATACATCATGTGGTGTGATATTTCTGGTGATTTTTTTCAATCTCCCACACTTTCCATTTAGTGTGCACCTTTATTCATTAACCATTTACTTCTGTATAATTCAGCATCCATTGTTGCTGTTTATAAGATCATCATATAATGTACACATCAACAATGTATTGTTTCTGTATGTGTCAGAGACTTCAACCAATTTCTTTCAAGCTTTTATTCTGCTTATACATATAACATAATATGTATCTATAACAGTTTATTTTCTTTAACAGTTTTTTATGTTTAGAAACTCTTTTCTAAGCTGTAGCTTTACTGAGACAGGGGTCAAAACAACCGTAGATGAGGATGCTTGCGAGACAATTTGGGCAGCTCATTATAATTGCCTGATTTCAGCTCAGATTGCTTCATCTGCAGTTGAAACAATGCTACATACAATACCTGCCTCAGGCCATTTGGCCACTTGGGCCATGCTAATAAGGTGAATGGCCACCCTTGTGATATTACATCAAGATTAGATTGCAGGCAGATTCCCCTTTAACAGAGCACATAGGAGAGCTGTAAACAAGGTAGGGAGATTTGCCTCTTTTTTTAACAATAGCTCATCTGGAGGCTTTGAGGAGTGGAGCGTGAAGCGAATACCAAACTCACCAAGGCAGAGAGAACAGGTGCTGGAAGAAGGCAGGTGAAGGGATGCTGAAGAGCAGGAGAGTTGTAAGGAATTTCTAATGCGCCCCTGCCGCTGCAGCAGCCCGGGGCTATAGGGTTAGCCCTGGGTGTCCGTGATTAATAATTACACCTCGCTCACTGGGAAACACAATCTCGTCTCTCTGCGTTGCAGCTGCGCTCTGCCCCGCCAATTGGCTCAGTAGTCCCCACACTACTGCCGCTAGGACACAGGGGATTTTTCCCCCAGGATGAATGGGAATACACACACGCACGCATCCATACACAGTCATACATATGCATATACAATGCACATACAAATACACACATGCATGCATACACACACACATACACACACCAATACGTACACTCACACTTATACATACAGACACAAACACCCACATACACATACTGTACACAAAAACACACATACACACAGTGAGTCCTCCTTAATCTGATATATGCATAAATACACAAGCAACCACATGCAAAAGCAATCGTGTTCAAATGTTCACCCAAAGACATATCACAAGTTGTTTGCTTGATCTGATAGCAGCTTGCGTCAGACCTCTCAGTCCTTTCACGTGCCAGGCAGATGGTCTCATAGCTGCTCCTGGACCGGTGTTTATATCTTCCACAGCTCTGATAAGCACTGCTGAGGCACTGCACATCCCCCTCGAGCCTGGCTCCTCGTCAGAGCAGGGAGATAGTAATGCTAGACCAGGTCACGCTCCAGCATGCCTGAGTCACGTGAGACATGGGCTTTGCAAATTTCCCATGTACCTGCCACTGCTCCAGGCAGGAAATCACTCCTCTTAACTGTAAAACTTTGATCCATTTTCATCGCTAAATTCGCGTGCAGGTGGATTCCAAACAAGATAGGAAGCATGGATATTTCTGACCCTGCCTGACTGCTTTCCACTACGCTTGCAGTCATTCTAGACAGCAGGGCAATCCTACAGGTTGTGCCTTGTCTTGTCAGGGAGGTCTATTTGTCAAGTGTAGTTTACTAAAAACTTATTCACCTCACAAAATATTGCCTATTGCCAAGCCCTATTACATTGTGCCCCATTGTGGCAATGCACAATGTCTACTCTCACAGTGATTGACCTTGGAAATTACAGGGAGTGCAGATAGCAACAAAGCTGGTTAATGATCACCCCATCAGCAGTTAAATGCACAGGCAGGCCTCGCTGCATGATTTCTTCTCCTCTTTTTCAAGCAATTTAGCCTTGCTGAGCAAACCTCATTAAGATTCCTTTCGGGGCAGATGACTCCATTGTGCGGCTTGCAGTAAAGGTTAGTGTTTTCTTAACATTGGGACCTAATGAGTCCAAGCCTGCAGGTCACTGCCAAGAGAGGTTAGGATCACAGAGGGAGAGGAGGAGTGGTCTGGGAAAATGCACCCAACATGGAGGGAGCTCTGAGCCTGAGAGGTCAGAGCCCTGAAACACAGCGTGCTCGATGGACCGGAAGGCTAGCTTTGAGTGGCAGTCTGGTCCTTGATTCCCTTCTGTGTTGTGCTGCAGCAAATACGAGCTTCCGAAAAATCTTCTCCCAAACTGATCAATGGCAAACTGCACACTCAGTCCAGTGTTAGTCAAGAGCAAGACAGGAAATGCCAGTGACATTCAAAGTAATCTTCAGTCTGCACAGCACCCTGCCTCCTCTCCACACAGAGCACCCATAAACAGCATCAGAGGTGGTGCAGTGCCTGGGCCGAAGCCTCTCAGTGAGTCAGCCCCGCCTGGCCAGCTGGATTGGTATGCAGGTGCAGCAGGTAGACCAGCTGTCTGCAGCAAGTGAAGTGGAGATGACAGCTCCTGGGGGGAGGGGGTGTCAGCAGGTGGGGGCATATCCGAAGGGAGAGGCAGAACGGACAGGTAGAGAGGTGCTGGAAGATGCAAGCGCCATGTCGAATGTGAGAGTGGTCACAGCTCACGTGTATGAAATTCAGATCATTGTGCCATTTCTAGACTTACCTGTCAAAGGCTCTAGTTTCTCATTTAAAGGCTTTTTATGCAGTTAGGAAACAGTTATTTACCTTTATAAGCAAAACCTATTTTGTATAAAACAGTAAATTGGTTTAAGATTTCAGTTTTGTTTCTCACTGCAATATGCCAGGAAGTGAGTATGTAGCATGACAACTGTAAATTCTAATGATAAATTTCAGACAGTTTCAATCCTTCCATATGCTTATATGCTTGCATAGAATTTCAGCATGTATTGTTTTCTCTCAACATAAACAGGTCCTTGAAATGTAGTGTTACCTTTTTACTTTATTTGTCCTTTGGCAGATTGCAACAGTGCTAAGAATGTGTCTCCTAGGACATCACCCTGAGAAGGTACCTTTAATCGATGTAATCTGATACCTCTGGACAGTGGAATTTCCCCATATCTGCATTCTCAGTCCCTCGAACCATTATCACCTATACAGCATGTGTAAGTGTTAAGTTATTCATAACATAAATACCTCCTGCTGAAAATGTTTGCTCACAGAAAGGTCACCATTTAGAAGCCAGTTATTGTATTCAAAGCCAGAAAATTCTTGTTGGTAGATTGCTAGCATTCTAGCATTAAATCAAGATTTCATACCGCAGTTCTTGAAACTGCTTTCTGTTTTGCTTTGATATCTCTGCAGAGTCCCTTGGAATTCATAGTGTCAGGTCAACCAGCATGTTGTTATACCAACACCAGAGATTAGTGAACTGATTGATATTCAAGATGCTTAAAGATCAGGCCGAGTCTTTTAGTATTCTCTCTTATAGTACATGCATATGATTATGGACACCATTAGTGAGAGATAATTGTATGCTGATGCCCTTTATGCAAGTTCTCCTGCCTCAATTGTTACAATTTAAATTCAAAGCATATTATGAAACAAACCATGGTTTGCTGAAATTCATGGGAATAAAACCTTAGCAGGATAAACAAGTCCTGTAATGTGACTCTTGCACTGGCAAATGGCAAGATTTGTATCTGATTTCAGAGCAGAAAGATAAAAACCTGTGCACTGGTATACAGTATCTGATTATGACTCTGTGGAGGTTAAACAATGTTAGAATGGTGCAGCAAGCGAACTCGCGTCCCACACCAGCTTTGAGGGATAAGGAGGTGGTGACACACTCTAGGGGGTGGTGCAAGAGGACCAGTGAATCCTCAAGTAACCTTGTCATTCCTCCTAATGTGCCATTTCATACCAATTGGACATTCATGCAAATTCCCATTTATAAACCCAAAACCAATGACAGACAGGGGTTCATTATCACAGCAACAAGCTCTGAAACAAAACCACTTTTAGGCAGTGCACATCGGCATATAACCTGCTTCTGTCATCACAAATATATACAAAATGTAAGTCATTACATTTGCACATGATCTTATCCAGAGCGACTTACATCAGTTACAGATTTTTTAGAATGTTACCATTTATACAGCTGGATATTTACTGAGGCAATTGTGAGTTAAGTACCTTTCCCAAGGGTACAGTAGAAGTGCCCCAGCAGGGAATCAAACTGGCAACCTTTCAGTTATGTGTCCTGCTCTTTAACCACTATGCTATAGTGCTACCCCAGTCAAACACGCATACAGCAAGCACTTCTACCCCTACACAAGCAGTGCACTAGTGTCAAGCATTTCGGAGGTAGACCAGTGTCCTATATTCATGTGATGGAACAGCCACAGATGCACATAACTACTTCACCTAATGACATCCAAAAAGTTTATCCTTTCCTTTGTTTCTCACCCTACCACTTCCACCCCTTCCAACCCCCAGCTACTGAGAGCTTCTTTAATAATAGTATATGTTTCCTGAGAAGAGAGAAAAGGAAGAACACAGCCCAAAATATGGAGAGGAGGTGTGGGCATAGGAACAAGAATGAACCCAAGAGTAAAAACTCAAAAATGATCGCCACAATAAATAAACAAAGTGAATGTTCTTCCCTGAAATAGTTTGCCATAACTTCATCATCAGATGAGTACACAACCTTATGATACTTACTGACTTTCTCACTTCATGTCCTTGGAAATGCTTGCTGAAAACAACGTTTGCTATGTTGAAGTTTGCTTTGTTGAATGATTCATCAAAGTAATGTATGTTTCGATATGCTGGAGAGTGCCAACGGTAGTATTTCTGTTGTCTGATTTGAGCTACTGCTACAAGTGAATCTTTCTATTTGGAAAATTCAGATATTAGTGCCAAAGCAGATTTTGGTGCATACATCAACACCTCCCCATTAGTCATCCATTCCTTTATCTTCATGTATTAGAAATGGTCTAATATCTGGAAAAGAAATCAGGCCGGCTGAGGAAGTACCCTTGGTTCTCCCTTATGATCCATACATAAACACCACTGTAAACAACAAAGGGGCATTTTAATGGTCTTGTTAATGTGTTTGATGGTGCAGTTATTTCCAGGTGACAACACTGCATCTCATTTGTGATTTATTGGTCAAGTAATAAGCTCAATCCATGTGAGAGTGTCAAAACGTCCCTGGAAAAGCACATATAAACTCAGATCTGAAATAATTAAATACTGAAAACCCTCCCCTTCCAACATAGGACCAAGATAAGTATATTTGAGACCAACCAATCAATTTACACTGAGGCTTGCAGTCAATGCATTACAGTTAAGGCCTTATGTAGGAGAGGACCCAGTCAATTATGAACAGTCTACTAATGGATAGATCCACAAAGAGGAAGACAGGGTAAAACATGGACATGTTACGACTTCCAGCTAATGACAGAGGTAGCAATCAGAACTGGTTAAGGAATGCAAGCTGGAAGGGTGTGTTTAGCATTCCAATACACTACATCTTTATTTATTTATAATAAAGTCAATTTTTATTTATTTCTCTCCACATTAAATGTCGTCCCCTTTCCATACAGTCAATTCAAGGACATTTACAAGTTGCAGTAACTAAGCTACAGAACACATTTCTGACAGAAGTGGCCATGCTGATCTAACTTCAGTCACAATGGAGGCAGAAGATTTTGTTGTAATGAGCCTTGCTAAACCAAGAAAAGGATTCTAGTCTGATATACATCAGTACAGTATCATAAGGAAACTGATTGTTGCAAAATCTCTTGCTGTGCAATGAAATCCAGGTTCATCACATTTTGCATTATTACTGCAACATGTTTTCTGTAATTCATTAGATTCAGACTGTCCTTTAGCATTACTTATGAGGGGCAATGGTCACTAAAGGTGCATTACTGTGAATCAAATAAATAGCATGAATTGGTTGTAGAGTCTGTAAATGGGATTAAACCAATAAAAAGAAAATAACCCTTAACAATTATTTGGCCATTAAGTGGCAGGGGAGGATTTTTAATGAAATTCAAAAACCTAATGAGCGATCCAGCCTTTAAGATTTTGGCAGGGTTGTTTGATCAGTCATACAGATGCTAAAAATTATAGATTACTTCAGCCATTCCAGTAATTAATATCTGCGGGAAGAAATGAATAAATTTACGTTGGCTATTAAGATGAAAAGGTATTTGATGAATGTGCACAAGTAGATCCACCGAGACAAATAGGTTTTGACGTTCTAACATTTTGACAAATTCTCTCCTTGAGGTTGCTGTCAGGAGCTTTGGTGATTGGTGCGTGAGTGTTCAGAATTGTAAATAAACCTATGAAACATGAGTCAATGGAGTGATCCTAAGAAAAAAGCTTGTTTCATTTTGCATTAATGGTGTTCTGCTGTGTGCAGTTCTTTGAATTCAGGTCTCATCACCTTGTATTGTTAAAGACTGTCATTTGAGTTGTATTTTTATCTGAAATTATATTTAATTTGTTCATCTTTAGATTTTGAGGTCCATTGGACAATCAGAATTCCACATTTTAGGTATGTAATCACATTGCAGCTAACATGCAAATACTATATATCAGCATGTTGTTATAAAACAGCTAATGGGATATAAATGTGTGATTTAGGTAATTACAAATATTATCTGACTGACCTTAGCTCTAGCTCTAGTTAAAACCCCAAATACAACTCAACCCTTAACCATAAACCTAAGCCAGCTTCATTGTTGACCCTAGCCCTGAAACTAATCCAACAGGTCATATATACTTTGTCATGTAACCTAAACTCTGTGCAAGATATCAATCAAAACCAGGAGGTTTCACATAATTAGTGAAAACCTCTAAATATTCTCCTGTGGGATCACATGTGCAATGTAGCATCTGAAGTAACGTTTCAGTGCATTTGTGACTAAATTTTGAAAAATAAAGCATGATTGCATCTTTCTGCCTGTCACTGAACTTTGCTTTCTTGGTCAGCTGTGCTTTTATGGGCTCATTTCCTAACACAGAGTGTGTGCATTGCCATTCCATCTGGTTTAGGATTAAAGTTAGAGAGAGAACACAGCCTCTGGCTGTGACACATGCTTCCTCTGGTCTCAAAACCTCCTTCTCCAGTTAGATTGGCCTCTCTCCAAGTGCCAACAATTATGACAAGCCATTTCCCCAGCTACACGTAGCATACCTCTCTTTTTTATCTGATAGACCACGTCTCATTTTTTTTTTTTTTTTCTGAACAAAAGTGCAGAGATTAAAGTAAATTGTAAAAGGATTTCTTCCAGCACATTCTTTATCTTAAACTCCAAATGGGGGAACACAGAGGTGGAATGTTGCTTTGTTTAATTTTTTCTTATTTGTTTTAATCAATTTCCAACTCTGACCCTGTTTAAAAAGACAGGCACAAGCAAAATCAAACAGAAGCCAATCTGTTGTCTGGATAGTATGCCCACATGCGGGACTCTATGCAAACTCCATTGAAATTGTGCATGCACAGAGTTGCCCACACACAGAGTGACTAGGACATAAAGCACATTCATGTGTGTATGTGGGAAGAATGCAATGGGCCTTGATTCAAAGATCTCTTCCCATTTCCACCAAACATCTGGTTCCAGGGTTTGCCATTTTGGTATTGTCAAAAACTGTATTTCAATATCAGACAAAATTTGGTGGCAATATTTAATAATTAGACTTAGATATATAACTGATTTATTTCTGTCATAGTCTATAACCAAGATGTACAAAGGGGACCCTGCTTCTGACATGGCCATTTATGACTTCACATGAGATCTGTGCATTATCTATTTAATATAAGCTGTTTGAATTGCATTGAGTTGCAGTTATGACACCTCACGTTTAATGAGTACATGTAGCTCTGTAAGTTTCCTTTTTTAATTTCAAATCTGGTTATTTATTTTGGCAAGAGTGGATCAAGAGACACAGAAAGACAAGCACAAACATTATGGCACACACTGGAATCTGCTAATTACTTCTTACATGCTATTCAATGGCTCGTATGTTTTAAATGTCATTCATAAGTATCAGTTAGTCAAGCACACCATGTGCCCACCATATTCCGTAGACAGATGCCTCACACACAATACCCACAGCAGTGAAACACGCCTATCCTTCCTTCACTTTCTCATATGACCAGTCTGACATTGACCAGGAGCTTCAGAGAAAGGATGGGAGTGTGTGGCTTCATGAAGCCCATAATAGGTGGAGCCATCATGTGCTGTCAGTCAATTTTACTCTCCACAGAAAAAAAAACAGTATAATTGGGTTAAATCAGTGACTCAAGTGAGACATAGTGTATGACACACCACCCATTTTAAGGTTCATGGAGCTGCAGGGCATACCAACCACAAGAACAGAAAATTAGAACAGTGTGGCTATTCTGACTGCTACACAAAGTTTGGAGGCCCTTTGTGACCCTCTTGGCCATCAGCCGTCCATCTCTGATCCAAAAAATAAACAGGGACATTGTGAGGGGCCAAAGAGAAAGGAAAGACAAATTGTCGTACTTCCCTTTATTCTTTTTCCTTTTCTCTGTGGCAGCCGCAAGTCATGAGAGATACAAATTACCCTGTAAATTAGCTCTGTTTTTGTGTTGGACCCTGAAGTGTCAGTATCCGTTTTATCTTTTTTCAGCTCTGTTTCTCTTTGCAATCGGTCTGAGTCACTTATTGACGAGTACCTTCCGCTGTGTTATGCTGTTGGAAATGCAATGTACTACTCATAAAGCTGGGTTATTTCTTTGATCATAAGGTGATTACAAAATGCAAACAAGTCAGCAAGAACAAAAAATAATAAATAAACATATCTCTGGCACTGGGGATTGAAAGTGATACATTCTGTCAGCATTTTCCTCAATGTCTGTGGTTTGCTTGTAAATCAATACAAATCTTGCAAAATCGGATACCTAGTTTCAATTTTGTGATATTGGTACGCTGCTCAGAATACATTTTGTTGGCTCCCTTTTGTGGGGGCCCAATCATATGATATAGTTTACAATATCAGTTTTTTTGAGTACCTAACCCTTTTTCACATTTCTCTGAATTTTCATAAAGCTAAATGTGCCTATAATTGTAAAAACAATTTATTTTACAATCACGCTGCACAAGATGTTTCATAGCTTCTGGTACTGCATATCTATGATTCTATTTTCTTGTCTGCTTTTCACCTACTTCCTCTTCACTCCACCTCTCAGCTCAAATACTTCATAACTCTGCGCCTTTACTTCCCCCTCCACTGTGATGTTAAAGGGAGACAGTGCAGGAGAAACAGCAATGGTGACGGTGGAGGAAGGCGAGGAAGATATGAGGGTAGTGGGGTTAAGGAGTGTGGAAGAACAGGAAAGTGAAGGGAGGAGGGGAAGGGAGAGATGGAGAAGAGAGATGGAACGAGAGCAAAGGAAGGATAGAGACACGGGAGGGGAACGAGGGAACGTGTTTGTCCTGCTGCTGCGTTGCTAAGCAGATGAAGATAAATGAGACCGCAGTGTGGCTGGGTGCTGTTCAGTGGATGGTGGCTGCAGAGTAGTCAATTATTTCTAATTACCTCTCAATTACCATTAACACTGCCAGAGCTGCTCAGCTCCCCCATCAGTCCCATTCAGACCTGTTCCTCTCTGCTGTAACACCCTGCTGCTGCTTTTCCACAAACCCAGGGGAAAAAATCACTGTAGATTGTGAAGAGAGGTGAGAATACAGCCATTGCCTCTCCTGTGTTAAAAAATGCACTTTTTGTGGTCGAGCTGAACAGTACAAATGCACCTCCTTTCTGCCTGGAGGACAATTTGAGGCAGTAACAAATATCAGCAGCATTCTGAGATTAAATCACATTCATCTGAAATTTTTTGTCCAATTTCAATTACGTGAAAGTGCTTACACCACGAGTTCCATAAAATGCAATAACTCAGCAATATCGATATTGTCAGCAATTAGAGAAAGTAATATGTTCTTGTCATTACACAGATCCCCATTTTATGTTTTTGACATTAGATTATGGGGATTCTTCCTTTTTATATGGCAGAATATAACCAATTTAACCAATACAAAGAAGTGGCTTCATACTCATAGGGATGCAACAAAATAATATATGTTCAATAAGACTTCAGCTGCTAATTTTAATATGTGTTATTGATGAAGGCAGAGGATCTGAGAAAGCAGCTAATTGAATGGAATGATCAGTGAGCACAGAATAAGACTTGGGAATACAACAGAGACCATCTCAGGAGACTGATGACTGAAGACCAATTAAGAGCAGGCAGAGAGGAGCGGTACAGTGAAGGTGTGCTGCTTGAGTGGAGTATGGATTTATCTGAGATAATGAACTCTTCACCGACACTGATATGAGATATCTGCTACAGGTTCCTGCTAGTAAGCATGGGGGCATTTATGTTCTGTGGAATAGTGGAAATTAAATGTCTGTGTGTCAATTTGAGGGACTCAACCAGAGGTGGGGTTTCAGCCAGGTCCAGAACTTTCTTCAAAAGCTTTCATACAAATTTAGGGCAGGCATGACACCTTGCTTTTTTCTTTACAATAGGACTCTCCCAAAAATGTATCAATCACCAAGCAAAAAGTGAAAGTTATTTTTTCAGTCAGTTTTTTGTTTGTTTGTTTTTGTGTCAAGGATTCCATTTTCTTTATCATGTGGAGTATTTGACCGTCAAGCTGCAGAGCCCTGTCTGCACCCACACAGTTCTGATGTGGTCTGGATGAGGTCCATGATCTACCTTTGTATGTGATGGTGTTGAATTTGACATAGAGATGAGGCTTTATATATTCAGGACTTTGCACCCAGTCATGCAAAAATGGCACTGGTATCTCATTGTTAATTGTCTCCTTGAGATCTTCACATTTACTCTGCGGTGAGTTCTATTTAACAAGGCAGTTATACCTTTATTCCCACCTTTCAGCTCTCTAGTCAAGGTATTCAACATCTTGCTAATGAAAAGAGGAATGTTCAAGCAAAAGGCTAAAGGGCCATGAACTCCACATTAGATAGAAGGTTTACAGTAAAGTCACCTGAAGGAGAAGAGCAAATTATTCCAGGAATTCCTGTCAAGATTGCATTAGCATACATATAGCTAGGCTGGGGCTGACTGAAATCACAATGCATTTAACAAATAGCTCACCTACAAAAGCGAAAAAAATAAATACTCTCTTAAAGTTGAACATACTTTAGCTATTCATCAACAAGCAAAATTATAACTGGAAAGGCATACAGAATATAAAAGGAAGGTTAAATTTACATGGATCTCTTATTTTTCCCTTCCTTTTGCAAGGAAGTGAATACAGCTTTCCATGAAATAGTTGCCACTCCTCGAAGCGGCTTGAAAAATTTGTTTGTAAAATAGTGAAAGTTATTAAAAAGTAGCTTTCCAGCTGGAAGCACAAAGTATGCGCTATTAGTGGGCTAATCTCTGAAACTGGATCTCTGCCAAGACTGTTGACTGAGGCCAGCATGAATTAATACAAGGTAAATCCATTGCTTAAAAGTCACTTTCACATCACAAATGCTAGCAAAATACTAAGATTTTGGCACTGACTCACTCTTGGCAGCAACCAACGGCACAGAAATGCTGGAATGAGTCCCTGCACATTGCTTTAGGGAAAAGCCAAAATAAGTGGGCTATTGATGTGACCTTTTTTGAGATACATAGATGAATCTTTGTACAGCATGATTAGATATGATACACTGATTACATGAGTACAATAATAACTAATTAAAAGGACAGAACTGTCAAGCATAACAATTCACAACATACATGCTCAAAAGCATGTCAAAAGCTGGATGTGTCCTTTTCTCACAGCAGTTGTTTGTCATTACCAGGGCAAACGTAGTCATAAAACTGCAGGAAATAAAAGCCTCAAGACATGATTGAAAATTGCTGGGAAACCAGTGTGATGTGAATGGATGTAAATGTCACATACAAATATTTATCTTCAGAATTTGATATATTAATCTGCAACTTTGTGAGGCCGATTTAATCTTTTTGTGTGTTTTATGCATGTTTTATTTTTGTTTAATATAGTTATATAGAGGATGTGTTTTATTTTCTCTGAGAAAGATGTGTTGCATGCCGTTCTAGGGTTTGTGTGATGGTGCTGGCTGATGCAATACACATAAGAACTTATTTCAAAATTATTATTTCAAAACTTCTACAAACCAGGGCAGTGCAGCACAACTAAGTTACTATTTAATTCGGCTCCCTTCTCAGTAGCCACACATCTGTTAGGCTTTAAGACTGTTCACTGTTGCTGATTGGACAGGTGTAGCTTGTTAACCAGTGGCTGCCCCTCTCTCACAATCTTCATAAGGACAATTGACTAGTTTGCAATGAAGTTGTTGGAACTAGACAGTAAAGAGAAGTTAATGAACACAGGATCCTGTATAAGCACATTACACTCAATCCACTTGTACAAAGTTATTAATTATAATATAATAAAATTTGTACATTTCAGTTGTTATTTTAATTCAGAAATAATACAGGTGAAGACTAATCTTTCACAGTTGGATTCTATCAGAGACAAGAAGCCATCTAGTATTGTAGTACAAAAATCTTTTTTTTCTGTTTTTGACTTTTTCCCCTTAGGAAATTTTTGTAAGTCTGACTGAATACAGGAGTCACTTGATTTTAATATTCGGCTGGATAAGTTTGATTGTTTGTTTGAATAAGTAGCATGCTCCCAAGGACTTGGCAGTTTTGATTGAATCCAAGATTAAATCTCACATTTGGCCAATCACCAAATGAGAGATGTGTGATTTAAATCTGGATGAGAACTCCGTAAGGTTTATTAAATGTTCCAAAGTGGAACAAATCAGAGCAAGGGGTGGTTTTACATAGAGTACACCTCACCTCCACCCACCCAACCACCCCCCCCCCCCCCCTTCACCCACCCATCCACCCACCCAACACCCCCCGCCCCCCTTCACCCACCCACACCCACACACACACACACACACACACCTGCCTCTTCAGTGCTTGTGAGGGTATGTATCTCAATATCTGGTATCTGGTTCATTCAAAACACAGCTGGATTACATTCAATGTGTAAACCTGTGTAAAATGTGACTGACCCACTTTCTCCCCTCACACCTTTTTCTCCCTGTATTTTGTGGTAGTTGGAAGACACTTATTGTTCTGATGCAAAAGGTCACAACCTCAGCATTGAACTACAGACAATACATATGTACAGAGACTGTGCATGTACAGAAAGACAAACCAACTCAATGCATTCTAGAAGGGTGCACAAAAGCAGCCACTTGGACATAGCAGAGAGGTATTTCCATTTCAGTGTAGTGACAACCTCAGCTTCATTTTGTACACAAAGCACAAAGTAAACATAGAGTAACTTTTTGTGTCTTGTCTGAATTTGTTATCTAGCACCTTCAAGCATCAATGTAAACACACTGTTAAGTAAATACAACTTGTCATTCAGTAGACCATAGTGTCACTTTTGGCAGTATTGCACCCTGCTGGAGCTCACTGGTACTACAAGATAAAAATTCTGTGAAGATAAAATTACAGCGATAATTACACAAGGGATGATTCACAAAACTGTTAGTTTGTCAACAGTATGTCATGGTCAGTTTGTGCAATGTGCAGAATAGCACCATTATGCCTAATCTGGGTTAGACTGTCATGCATCATTTTGACATCTCCTTACTCTTTAGATAACTTCAGAACCCCCACCTCCAGCTCTGAGAAGTGTGAATGTTGCAGGCCTGGTAGTATTAATTATGAATGAGAACAAGCATGGAGCCGAGAAGCTTGTACAAACAGTTCAGGTCCCTGTCTGCCACAGAGGTCAATTGCTAATGAGACCCAGGGGTTAACCAGAATAACTGCAGCCAACCGAAAAGTAATTATTATGATTGTTCTCACTGAAATTATTCAGCCGGTAGTATGCCCTGTGTATGCAGAAGCCTCCAGCAGAACAAATCATTAAGCTCATATATACATATATATATATATATATATATATATATATATATATATATATATATATAATCCAAAGTCTTACATTTTTCCAGAAGCACATTTATTTCCCCAAAATACGGCACCCCTGGTTTAATACTTTGTGTAACCAAAGATGACAGCACTGAGTCTTTTCCTATAATTTCTGATAAGGTTAGAGAACATATTTGGAAGAACTTTTCAAGATCATTGATAACCCTGGGTTTGCACTTATGGACTGCCCTCTTCAGTTCAGACCACAGGTTTTCAATAAGATTTAAGTCCAGAGACAATGACAGCAAGATTGTCATTGCAGAACATGGATTTTGTTTTAACTTAACCATTTCTATATGGACTTTGATGTATGTTTGGAGTAATTGTCCTGCTGCAAAATCCATGATGACCAATTCTCAGCCTTCTACCACAGACAACCAGATTTTCCGCCAAAATTTCCTGGTACTTGGTGGAATTCAAGCTCTGCCTGTGATCCATGGGTTCTTGATGGATGCCAAAGGAACTTTGCATTCATGTTACCTTATTTTTATACCCTAGTGAAACAGGACTTTTGGAATAACATAATATAGCTCCTTTAGCCTGAGGTGAACTTAGTTAAGTAAAATGTTATTGCCAAATTAACTTATTTTATTTGAAATAATCCTGACACATATGGTTTTCAGAAAAAAAGAGATTACTTATTAATGACAAAGAAACATGAGAATAAATGTATTGGAATAAAAGTATACAGTTGTCACATATGTTTGAACTCAACATATAGATTACTGTCTGTGTTGTTTATCATATGCAGCCTGTTTTCTTCACTTTTACCAAGGGTGCCAATAATTCTGGACCTGTGACTATATATGACATAATTGAATGAAACAAGACAAATAATGAATTAATGGAGGAAAATCTCAAATAATGATGCAACCCTTGGATCTCATCCTCTCTCTCTATTTCTTTCTCTCCCTCTCACCGTTTTGTAGAGGCTTCAAACCCACAAACAGCGGGGACCTTTCAATGAGAGTGGAACATCTCTTATAAATGATTCACCCATTGCATTAAACTGTCTTCTGACATCTGTAACGCCTCAACAAGAAACAGGGTAGAGCAGAGGAGAAATCTCCACAGTGCAAACTGCTGAACCCAGGTCACTGACACAGGCTGTGGGATGGCAGGACCTAATCTAACATGGCTAGCAAAAGATGCCTCCCTTTTTAGGCTGCTGGTACTATTCAGGCAAAGCATGTCCACAAAACTTTGAAATGTCTTTATGTTAAGGTTTGACACGTCAGCCATATCAAAGCACAAATACAGGATTGAAGGTATTGCAGTTTCCAATTTTTGGTCTCATCTTTGTCTCTCTTGCCTCCTCCTTCTTCTGCTGCCCCGTGTAATCTTTGCTTCACTTTCTACCCACAGATCACTTTAAATCTCTCCACCCTCACCTTTCCAGATAAGAAGTGACTGTATCTCTTGAGCCAGGTGCACTGCTGGCACCGTCTGTGACCTTAGACTCCATCTTCAGGGCGCTGCATGGGGCGGAAACAAATGACAAAATCTTTAAATCCATTTATTTCCTCAGTGATCCCTCAGAAAGCTTTTATCAAATTTGTCATGTTGAAAAAAAAGTGTCTGAACTGTGACAAACATTTTCCATGGAGGATTTTTTGTACTTCATTCCAGAAGCTCTTTTGATTGCAACCTGATAGCTTTCCTCTCATACTCTGAATTGGAATATTGAATTTCCCCCCACAAATTTAAAATGTCACTTTTAATTTTTCGTCAGTGTGATATTTCCTACAGTATAATTATTGGTGGGTGTATCGGGAGGGACTGAGAATTAAGTGAAATCGACTGATTTTGAATCGAGACTCTATGAATTTCTCAAGGCTGATTGTTCTCACATTAAAACACATTTAATTGCATTCAGTGATTGCTGATTACTTCTTTACAGAAATTTAAGGACCGTGACACATTTCTAAAGTGAGGCAGTGGGATTGTTTGTGTGGTCCAACATCGAGAACTGTCCGTGTTCACTGCATCTTAAAGAGAGAGAAGCCAAGACGGACAAAGACACTTCGTGTAACAGGTGTCTTTACTATGATTTTTACTCTGAATTATTCACAGGGGTACATGCAATCAATTATTCAAAGCAATTTTTATCACACCGTGAAGTGATCTTAATTATTTAGAGGCAATCCAGTGCTTGGCAAGAGGT
The DNA here is from genome assembly GCF_013368585.1 of Megalops cyprinoides. Lineage (NCBI taxonomy): Eukaryota > Metazoa > Chordata > Actinopteri > Elopiformes > Megalopidae > Megalops > Megalops cyprinoides. The sequence continues at coordinate 36,199,468 of NC_050584.1, read as the reverse complement.
TAACAGGACTTTCGCTAGCTCAGAGCTTCAGGGCGGGGGCTGGAGGCAGCCCGCATCAATGACACGGGCTGGGAAATGTGGGTGAGAAGATGCGATGGAACAGGGATTCACCTGAGGAACCGGGAGAGAGGGAAGGGAGGGAACAGGAGGGAAGGCAACGTGGTCCAGCAGTTCGAGCCAAACGATCCAGAGAGCGCCGTCCGCCTTCCCTCCTTACAGCCCTGTCAGAGTCTGCTGCTGTCCCGTGCCCTAATTGTACAAGTCAGTGGAGGTGATCTGCGGGCGCAGCTACGGGAGACGATGCGCAGGTGCGTGCAAGTACCTTTTAACTTACCTGACACCAGTGTTGTGCCTGGCATTCCAAATTCTCTTCCCTCCTTGCCATACAGTAACTACCACTATCGTTTCCCATTTTTGATTGTAAGCACATACATTTCACATATTATATGTAAGCAGATTTGTTTTAATTACTTTTTGAAAAATATGTTGAGAATCACACTTAAGTAAATGACACTCAGTGAAGCATAAATTATCCTGAGTCAAATAGGATGATTGCTTAAAGCTTTAATTAAAATTTTTAAAAAAAGTTCTTTCATGTGATTTTTGTTTTGTTTGCTTTTGTTTGAGTTTTTGATGAAATGTGGCATGCACTACCTAAGCATTTGAATGTAAAACTTCATATTTCAAATGTTATGCTCCAAAGTGAGCAGAGAAAGAAAAAAACTGAAAATATGAATAAGAAATCATCCATTTCCTGGATGTCCCTGGAAGTGTGACTGAATGCAGTACGCAGAACAAAAATTCTGTTTGGAAAGTGATGTCTGGAAATACTCTCAATGAAAGTTGTTTTTGACCATCTCAAATGCTGGAGCTCCCCCTATTGAACTCCCTTTTCTCAACACAAGAGGAAAAAAGAATTAAGAGTATAGACATTTTTTTTTTTAGATTTTGAAATATAATTCACAGTGAGTAGGTTATATACAATTCAGTGAAGGTTTTAACAAAATATTGCTCTTTTGGTACTCATTTACAGGGGTGTAATCCACAGGGTCCAGAAAATTGTCAAGAGGATATAAATGCCTGGGAAGTCATTAAGATTTCATGAACGAAATTGACATCTCCTAATCTCATGTGGTCAATGTCCATTTTATTCATTTGTGTGAAGAGAGCCATTGCAGAAACCAAACAAGATCGAAGCCGGGACTTCAGAAATATTTGGGATATAGATTCAGTGCTGCAACAATTTGATATGAGCTCAAGACTAAAGAGCATTCTTCATGCAGAAACACCGACTTTGCCTCACTAGTCTGTAGTAGTCTTTCTCACAAACCATTAGACAAGTCCAAAATAGAGATGGGTAGCATGTGTCTTCCTGACAGTCGATAGTTAACACTCTGCCTGTCAGAGAGACATCACAGGGGTGGTTGTTTTCTTTGGGGCTGTGCTCTTGTCTTTGGCAGGCCTGCTTGAGGCTACATCGGGCTGCAGACAAAACCCAGTGTGTCAAGCGTCCGCTTGAGGCCTGTTTTTTCTTTTCTTTTTTCCTCTTTCTTTTTTGAATAACAGTGCAAAGTTGTAAAGTCACGCTGGTCAGACAGCCAGACAGGGTGAAAAATCACTGCTCCCTAGAAATGCTTGCTTCAGGTGACAATTTCATGTAAAGTCTATGAAGTCTGTTGAAATGTTTGTGTCACGCAGCACCGAAACAATGTAGAAAACAGCTCAAGGAAGGGTTCAACTAAAGTACTCGGGTCTCAGCTGGAGGCTGGAACAGGTTTCATTAATCCAGATCAAGGGAGTTGACACAATCTGGCTTGGGTTCTCAGTTAATGAATGGATCCAATTATATGACAAGGAGGTTGCATTTAATTCCTCTATGGTTATACCTTTTCAGCAGCAATTTCAGTCAAGGCCAAGGGTCTGTATGCTTTAAACTTCACAGAATAAATCACTGAATAAAATAATAAAATAATGTTGAATTATTCCCTTTTTAAAAAGTAAGTTGGATTTTGCAGAAAATAATCATGTGGAAAGACTTAAATACCATTGGCAGAGGAGATGGGGAAGAGGAAAAGAGAAAAACACAGCAGAGAATAAGAGAGGAAATGAAATTAGAAAATAAGGTGAGAGAAAAAGAAAGAGGGAACACATAAAATCACTATAAAAAAAATCTCCAAGCAAGTTCAGCACTGGTGGCTCTTGTTTCTGAGAGCACTGTCATTTGTCAGCATGTGGTTTCTGGCCAGGGGTTCAGGGAATGGGAAGTGACAAGCAATTCATACTTCTGGTATCTCTCAAAATGCAGCATAACCCTGACCTCTAATCCCGATTGCAAGGAGCTGCACACAGTTCATTGAGCCAAGTGTTCAGTGAAAACTTTACACAACCTTACAGCACTAACCAGAAAAAAAACATGGTACTGTTACATGCACATCAGTGGTAGTAAAAGTGGTTTGCTCAAATGCTCAGACCTGCCAGTTTTCCTTACAATGACTTTTTTCCTATTGGAGAGGGTTGTGGTCAAGCCTTTTCAAACCCTAACATTTTTTGGCAATAATCTGGCTATCATTCACCATTTTGTTTTTTGTTTTTTAATTTTCATAGATATTTCTTATTTTTTACTAGGTGTGTGTAATAAAGAATTAAAGATTTAGCAGAGGCTGTACAGATATTATTTGGGGAAGGACTTATCCTACATATAGCTGGCACAGTTTGTATGTTCAAAATGCAATACTCCATTGAAAACATTTCGGCATCATTATGTCACACTGGGCATTGTAAAAATGGCCCAGTTCAGGGAGCACATCAAGAAAAAATATACACAAAGATGTTTTACAGGCCTGGCCTATGAACCATTGTCCAGCATCCAGCAGAATGATCTAGAAATGTCCTCTGCCACAGCAACAGATAGGGAATGTCTACATTTGACATGGCTAACTTCCAAGCTGGATGGCAACATACCTTTTTTGTTTTCACAGCCACAGTGGTCAGTCAGAGATGCTCCTTTTCAGTGTTTTTTTTTATTGCAAATTCAGTTTAGTCTGGCAGCTTGTTGATAAAAAAAACCTCAATGAATGACATAAAGAATTTCTGCATGTGCATAAATAAGTGGCACATCTGATGTTCACATTTTGCATATGGCAATCTGCTCCATCTGCTGCTTTTGCTAATTGAGTCAGGCTCCACCTCGATCTATGAAGACAACAGCCCTCCAGGGGTGATGGTATGGAGTAATGACTGTGGCTCATGAATGTAAACACAGTAAAGTGGGTTACCGTTTAGAATTTTCCTATAATTAATTGTTTCAGGATTAGAAAAGCAAGGACCATATTTCAGATCTTGAGATATTGTGTTTATTTTAGTCCACGTCCCTGGGGGTATTGTCATCAAACTGCTTTTTTTGTAGGATGAGCTCACATCAATCTCTTGTTATCTTTCTCCACTTGCTACATTTATTCATTGTCTCTGCAATTTAAAAACTAGAATAAACATCAGAATTAAGATAATAATAATAAGATAATGAAAGTAAAGAGATGCATGGACTAGCCAGGATAAAAAAAAAACCTGCTAAATTTATGAGAGCTTCATCTTTTAAGAAAACAAACTTACATCAGATAAATCAGTGATAACAAAAACAGCAAATATACACAAGACACAAAATTACAGCAGCATTAATAAATGATGAAAAGTAATACACTGTTGAAAATAAAATCACAATCACTGGACACAGACAGGATAACTTCATTTATTTAAACAATGACAGGAAGTGCATTTAAAAAAATAAGGATTAAGATCATTCCAAAATGGCAGATATCTGTAGCCAAAGGGTGATTGTTCTAAGGGATGTTCAAATGTAGGGATAACGGAGATGATTGGATTCTCTTGTTTCATGTTGATTTGTTTAGTGAATTGAAATTACATTCAGTACATCCAACCAAATTCTGTCGTTTATCGTAACGTGTTTGAACCTTCTGGCTACATGTATAGCAGGATAAATCCTTATAATGCACTTTTAAGAGTACGCCTACTGTACTGTCCTCAAATTTATATAATTTACGAACAGCTATTGCGCCCAGAACCAATTTTAGGCCAGCAAATTATCGTGGGGATGATTTGTCAGTGGGACTAGCTAACTGTCATGAGGATGAATTGTCCTGGGCACAATTTAATCTAAATGTGGAAGTAATTGTTGCAGAGAGCAATTAGGAAGAGTCGCCATTTGATGTGTCTCATAAGTGATGGGGAGTTTCAGTTGGATCTAATGGGAGAGGATAATGCTGCCATACTTTACACCATAAGGTACCCAACCCCAGACTGCTGCAGTAAAACACACATATTTTTGAATGGACTCCAGTTAAACCTGCTGTAGATAAAAACGTCAGCCAAATAAATAACTGGCTGCCGTTATCAATATTATTATAAGCTGCACTAAAGCCCCCTCCACCCATAAACGCATTGCTGCTGCTGTACCTAACCCCCCTGCACTATAGAGATTGGAGCTGAACACATGACAACAGGACACCTTGACTGAGCCGGTGAGTGGGAAGTGGTGATTGAGAACTATCAGCTTTATTTGCAAAAGGGCACAGGGGGGACAGCTGAGAGAGAGAGCGATGAGTGAGTGAGGGAAAATAAATAAATAATGCAGCAATAAAAAGGGAGGGAAAACAGAATGACAGAGGAGCGAAGCGCCCCTCTTTTCATTCTTGACATCAAACGTGCTGGGGCTGAGGGGGCCCATTGTGAGCAAGAGAGAAAGAGGCAGATGCAGATAGAGGGAACGGAGGAGGGAGCAGCGAGAAAGATGGAGGAAGTATACTTGGGAAATACAGTGATGGGAAATGGGGAGGAGGGCAAGAATTGAGCAGGGGTTGCAGAGAGAGTGAGCACCTCCTGTTGCTTGTCATTACAGTCCCTTGAGAGCTTTAGGAAGCTTTGTTACCAAAACTACTCAAGCAAGGTGGTAGGAAGAAAACAGTTTGATAGAGTATGTATTTTAGTGCTTAACCCATATCTCTCTCATGCCAAGTGCTCTGTCCCACTGAGGAGAAAGCAGGGAAGGACAGGAAATGACTGAACTCATCCCCTCCACATATTTGAGGTTTGAGCTGTCTGCCATGCATGACTGCTATCCAGGGAAAAGACAGTCCACCTGCTAAAACCTGGCTCTTCCCAATATTGCTTCAGTCTCCCAGGGGTGCAGTTTGGGAAATGTGTGCAAGGAGGGGTGGACATGTAAGAAAGAGTGAGAGCCAGGGATGCCAAAAGGATAAACAACTCTCCTTCAGTTCAGAGTGGCCAGTCCCCTCTCCTCCGTATGGCCCTGGCTCCAGTTCAGCATTCTTGTCCTCGCCACGAACACTTTTCAGGATTTAAAGGCTGTCTAACATTCGCCAGCGACGTGGACAATAACAAACGGTGGGCCGAAGACCAGGAGAGCGAGCTGAACCGGAGTGAACCTGTGGGCGTAGTTTCCAAGGGCCTCTTAACACCAGATCCAGAGTGTGGAATTGGTTGGCCATGGGATTCACACCGGGTCTAGACAGAGGGTACTGGGGGACAAATGGACAACTTGGAACTGAGCCAGAGGAAAAGGAAGTGGTCAGTTTCACTCACAGGCACATTGGTGTTGACCACTTGCCCTCCCTAGTGAGGAAAATGTGCCGACACAACAGAAACAATATCGGCAGTCTCTGGAAAAAGCAGCCTGCAAAACTCAATAGTGGCGAGCAAAGCTAAACTCTTGGAAAGATACAGTTATGCTTTCATTTGATCTTTTGTAATGATACAACAACCAAATTTTCTCTCTTTTTGAATTTTTTCTTTTTCAAATTTCCTGTCAACTTTCCTGAGGTGCAGTTCAGTGGAGTGTTCCTGTAAGCTTTGGAGAGGAGATGGATGGGGCGGGTCTGTTCAGTGTAAAGCCCGCTCATGCTTTAAACCCTTCTGTAAACACACAATACGATGGACTGCAGATGAAATGGAGATGGGCCCAAACTCCCTACTGTTTATAGAAGTCTGATACTTTGAGAGCACCTTTTTTCCCCTTTACCCTCCTCTCTCTTAAATGCCAAACTTAATCCAAGCATTGGTCTCAAAGAAGAAAAGCAGAAAGAAGGAATAAAGGCAATTCCTGTTTGTCCAGTGCCTTCAACTGATGTCAATTGGTTTGACCACTCCCTGCCCCCTGCAATGCTCTGAACTTGTTGACTGCGGCAGTTGTTTTAGCTGCTTGAGCATGTGGCCACTTTCAGCGTAATGTAATGAAGAAGTAAAAGATTTAATGGAATTCATTAACTGCTGGGTAGACTAAAGCGACTGCCAAGATGTTTTCTGCACACAGCCGCAATACTGAAGTCTATAAATGTTAAAAGAAGTTGAAGCATGTGCTGTGGTTTAACAAATATATCACTGTGTTAGCTCAGTGTGGAATATTTTATTCAGCCATTGTGAATAACTGTATTGCTCTGTAACCCCCGATCAGATTCAGATTTCTCAGTTCTATTAATATGTATCACATTGAGCAAATGGACATAAAGACAAGATTCAAGATTCAAGAGATTTTATTGCCATTTACACAGGTACAGGACAGTACAGGTACATTGGAATTCTTGTGCGTAGCTCACTGAGTCAGTATTTTATATAAGAAAGGCAATTAAAAAGAGCAGAATAAAAAATAAGTAATAAAAACACCTGTGTAAAAAAATACACACTATGAATTATTGCACAGTAAATTATTGCACTATTGAATTGAATTATTCCACAAACCAAAACAAACCAATGGACTGGGGAAGACTCTGTATGACAGAGACCCGGAGAATGAGAGGGGGTGAGGTAGTTGAGTACTAAAACCCAGTCCATAAGGTGCAAGAGTGTTGTGAGGTGTTAAGTGTCCATGGTGTGAGTAAAGTGGGGGGTGTGGTATTTCCTTCCCACTTTAATGTCCTCAGCAATCATTCTGACGATGGCTGGAAAAAGGCTGTTGTGGAAGTATGCCTTGTGAGTGGTGATGCTCTCTGGCCTGTGGTGTCTCAGGTTGTATCCTGAGTTCTTCCACCTGAGCAGAGAGTGAGCTGGGTGGTGTCAATCACTGAGGATGCTCTGTGCTTTTCTCTTACAGCACTGTGTGTAGAGTGTGTCCATAGAGGGGAGGTCAGAGCCGATGATTCCCTCTGCAGTTTTGATGACTCGTTGAAGAGATTTCCTCTCAGCCTGCGTGGTGTTTCCAAACCACACAGTGATGGACTGTCAGCCCGCTCCACCTCAGTCCCCTTGATGGTGAGAGGCTGCAGAGGGGGGGGGGGGGGTGGGGGGCTCTCCTCCTGAAGTCCAGAATGAGTTCTTTGGTTTTCTCTATGTTAAGAACAAAGTCGTTGCCCTCTCCACAGACAATGATTTTGTTTACCTGTTCCCTGTGTGATGATTCATCCCCACCCTTGATGAGGCTGAAGATGGGCGTGTCATTTGCACATTTACTGTGAGCTCAGCAGAGACCTTACTTCCCATCCTCACCACCTGTGGTCTGCCTGTAAGGAAATCCAAAATCCAGTTACAGGTGGGTGTTGGCACACCTAGGTCTGCCAACCTGCCAACTTCACAGTTAGCTTCATTGGCTGGATTCTGTTGAAAGCAGATCTGTCAGCAACCGGTGTAAGTGCCACTGGTCTTAAGTCGTTCAGTTGGGATATGTTTGGTTTTTTAGGGACCGGTACTATAACAGAGGACTTGAAGGACCATGGGACTGTTTCCTGTGTGAGAGAGGAGTTAAAAATGTCTGTGTACACCCCTGCCAGCTGTTCAGCACAGGCCTTCAGGACTCTCAGTGACACTCCATCAGGTCCTGCTGCCTTGTGGGGATTTACCCGCTTCAAAGCCCTAAGAACCTGTGTATGTATCACCTGAAGTACAGTCTCTTCAGGGTTACAGGGGGATTTTGAGGGGATGTCTCTGTTCAGTCTGTCGAATCTGGCATAGAAACTGTTGAGGTTGTCTGGTAGGGTGGTGTCTCGGGTCTTGGTCCCATTCGTGCTTCTTGTGCGTTGGTGACAGATTGAATTCCCTGCAACATACTATGTGTGTTGTTATCCAGGTAGCAGCTCTCCAGTTTTTGGGAGTATGCCCTTTTTGCAGCACTGATGGAATTTTGTAGCTCATATCGGGCCCACATATACTCCATGATGCCCCCTGACTTGAAGCTGCACACCATTTCCTGATCTTCATACATATATCCGCATCGATGTATGATGTAGCACAGCATGTGTGTGCACACAAATGTGCCTCAAACCAGCAGGAAGGTCAGTGATGGAGAACTGTTCGACAGCCAATCTAGACTGGTAATAACCAGGGCTGAGGTTATGATGAGATATTATGGTGGAGCAGCCCAGTCCAGAGGAGACTAGGGGGAAATCCAACCAATGCATACCTGCAGCCTATATACGAGCAGAGCTGAAACAATACCCGAAGAGAACTATGGGAGCGCAGGGTTGCTGGTGGACTCACATATGTTATTGATGCCTGGCCAAATTAACTGTGACAGGTGGCGCTCATGTAAGAAACTGTCTATCATATTCTGCAGCAAGGCTGTCACCAGGCTGGTGACTCATTTCTACAGCAGCGAGGGTGTTTCACTCCAGTGACATCAAATCAGGGGGACAGGGAGGATGGGGATGAATTCTTTATTGCCTCGAATATATTAACACATTGACATTGACCTCCATCCCCAAGTGCACAACACTGGTTGCAAGGTATGGGTGCAAGGTACTCTGTTTTGGGTTTAGTTGGAAGGCCTGTCTTTGTATGTGAAAAGTGTATTTTATTTCATTATTGTCAATCAGGGATCTTTTAATTAACAATCATAATCAGATATGACAGCCTGTTTCTTATTAGTCACATATGTTCCCACAAAAATTCTCCAAAATGTGCTTCTAAGAAAGCTTCTGTGCTTTACAACCAGAACACATAAAGGGTTTTGATTGTTAATTCTGCCAACATAGCTTGGCCTTTAATTGAGGGAAGGTCCAGCAGGATACAATTCAATTTCAGTCTATTTTCCCTCTCTGCCTTCTTAACTACATGCTAAATTGTTGAAAGTTCCCAGAATATTTAATAGAGTGAGTTTCTCTTCCTGCAGTCCTGTTTTGCTTCTCTTTTCACTGTTAAATCTCTCATTTATATCTTTGTATAAATATTTCTTTTTGTGTGCTACTCATTGTTAATTCATGCTCGGTAGAGTAGGTCTGCAGAAACCAGTTTTGTTGACTTTTCTTTGACCACTGTGCAAAGTCTCTTGCTCTTTCTTGACAACATAAGATGTCATTAGAACAGGAAAATATACCTGCAAGGACTGCCTACTGCCTTCAGTTCTTTTCTTATCCAATCAAGCTTTTCTCTGGACACACTGGAGGGGGCCAGTGGTTTTCAGACAGTGGATCCTAAATTCCTTGTTAGTTTTTCAGGAGCTTTAGATTGAGCACCACCAGCAAAATCCCTCAACCCATCTGTCTCTGAGGAGCTGCTGAAACATGACTGGGGAGGTTTTAATAGGTCCTTTTGTTAGGACTCACACACCCACAAGCCTTATCCATATCACCCCTTACCAGCCACCCATCTTCTGCTCACATGGAAGCCTCCATCAAGACTGGTTATGAAAAACGTATCTTTGAAATCTTCAGGGCACATGTTGATCTGATTAGCACCCTGATGAAAAAAAAAAAAACAAGAAAGATTATTTGAAACACCCTGCATTAGAGTTAAGGTAGGCCAACAGTTCCCTTTTCCTTGTACATAGCAATGCAGGTAACACAGAGAGTGGTGTGCCAGTTCAGCAATCACCAGGATAAACAAACACTGGGTGAGGAGAGTTGAAGAAGGGACTAGTGGGGGGCCTAGCCCAGGGTTCGATTACCCAGGGAGCAGAGGGGCGCTGGTGTAAGCCCTAATAACTGCCAGACTGGAGATCTCCAAGCAGGCCTGGCAGCGGCACATCTGTCGTCTTGAAGTGTCTGGGGTCACATTGCCATGAGCATGAAATTATGACGGCTAACTGAAATCAACTGTTTATCTTTAACCGAGACTGTTCTGTGTTATTATTCTTTTGTGCTCCCAGGTTCTGTTGAACTGGACCAATAAAAGGATATCTGCACAGCCAATGAAACCAGGCTGAAAACCTGAGTATATATTTTTAATTAAAGTGGTAGTAAAGTTTTTATGCTTCCATTCATTCATCTCAAAAGTGGTTGTAAAGATAAAGGAAAAAGTTGATTTGGGTTCACTTTCAGGTCTGTATTTCTGCTGATTTCATGTGACCTCTCCCAGTACACGCAAGGGTTCTACACTTCTGAACCTTTGATCAACCCCTTTTATTGCTTCCAGGCATTGTTTCAAAAGGTTAACTCGTGAGAGGTATCTGTCAATAAAATGTCCTGAGATTTTATGCACTGATGAAATAGCTTTCCGATCCCCTGCGTTGAGACCCACAAATGTTTCCTAAAATAAACATTTTTTTTTTTTTTAAATGATGAAGTGAAACCCAAGATCCACCTGAAAATGTACATGTGTAATCCCCCACTTTCCTGACTGTTTCCTATCCTTCCTTCTCTCCATGTCAGCAGCAATGACGGGAGAGCAACGGGATGGGTATAGCAGAATCTCAAGGGGACCCTCTGATTCCCCCCTGTGCAGAGAGCAGGGCACGTCCCTCAGAGTGAAATACAAAACAGAGAGCTTGTCCTCTCCAGGGTCACCACCCAATCAGCAAGCTCCAGAGGGTCAGAGGTCAGAGGTGAGTACCACTTCCATATTGCTCTTAAAAGCGCAGTTACATCCTGAGGGAGAGCAATGGGGTGCTGGAGTTTGTACAAGGCCCGTACTCATAAATATGTCACGCGAGTGTGTAATGTCCAATCCGGTATAACAGGACGTCCATGTATTTTTTGAAACAAAACTGCAATATTTTGATGGGCTGTGATGTATGCCAGACCATGTGCTTTGAATTTGCCTTCACAGATTTCCTCCATTAAATTATCTGATACAGAAACTGAAGTCCATAATAGCAATCCAAAAACTAATCAAAACTACAATGGAAATATCCACTGTTTTATAAATTTTTCTTCAGTTAATACTTTATTTTAAGAGGTGTATTGAAATGAAAGCTCTCAGTTTTGTATTTGATATTAATGATTTTTAAAACACATTTTGTATTAATTTTATGTTTTTGATGGCCGCTCCTTTTATCGTTTATTGGAAATTGATTCAGAAGGACTTTTATTGGAGGGGGAACTTCCTAGAAGAGTTGGAAATAAAGAGTGAGAGGGAATGTGCCTACAAAACTGTCTATAGGCCTACTGGTATTCCAGCATCTTGCTTCCAAACATTTAAACTGTTCACAAAGAATTAAATGAAGATGAACTCCCATGGAAAGAAAGGCTTAACTAGAATGAAAGGACCAGCTATGAGGGTTACAGACACACTTTTCATCTCGACCCTACTGAGGGTCTTGTCACGGAGCCACTGTTGCCTGGTTCTCACTGTTTCCTCCTGCAACAGGATAAATACAGAGGAAGAATCTAAAATAGGAGTTCTGTAACTCATGTATTGTTGGTTACAGTTGCCTGTCATTTGCAAAACAGTGAATTGGAGATGTAAACAACTCAAAATAAATCATAGGTCATTCTCTGGGAATTTGCCAAGGCAGCTTAAATCAGTCAGTACAGCATCCTCTGTTCAGTGATCTTGTTGTTCCTGCATTAGGGTATTGTTTAACTGCACTCAACAGTCTCAGAAAATAACACAGAAAGTAACATATAATGAGAAACTAATACATGAATCCAGTGATGTTGCTCTTGTTTTTAGAAGATGATTCCAGTTTTACAGGATCAAAGCTGTGCTGTATGACAGTCTGTCATTCACTAGCAGCCAACAGAAGGTTAGGCTTCTGTTGATGCTGCTGTTGATAAATCTAGACATTGGG